>NC_134403.1:336347148-336644648 GCF_038048845.1 Mixophyes fleayi
AATGTACAAATAGAAATTGCATTTCCTTTGCTGATTATAGCAGTGTGCTTGGGGATATTTCTCTGCATTTAATCCTTATTTAATTTATGTAAGTAAACCATTTGTTTATAAGTTTTAACCAGATAAAATGACAGTCCTTTAAAAATCAGAAGAACCAATTTGAAAAGTCAATCAGCCATAAAAGAGGAGCTAATGCACCATATCTATAAAATTACGATAGGGCTACAAGGCCAATTTGCAGTCTATGTAAGTAAATCTCATGATATATATTGCTTTACAAAACACAATGCAATTTTAAGCATTTTTTTGCAATTAATCTAACGTGAAAATGAGCATATTTTGTCTAGAACTGTCTAACACCTCCTGAGTGAGTGTTTAATAGTTAATCTCATTAATCTCTAAATGGAATATCACTTGCTATAAGTGTATGCAAGCAATTGTACACCTCAAGGAGATTGTGACACTACAAAATAGCTCATTTGACCTATGAGATAATCAACATTAAATATGTAACTCAGAAAAAGTAATTGAGAAGTAAGTGTTATGCTCTCAAACCAGACAAATATATTGTTTATCTCCGTATTGCACATTGCTATAAAGTACTACAGGCACAATTCTTATTTAGCTAGCAGCAGAAAATGCACTAAAAACTTTGCTTTACAAATTTGTCCTCCTAAGATTTTCATTTTTCAGATAAACCCCCATCACCTCTGAATAACAGAGCCAGGAGACCTCACAACTTTTGAGACACTAATCATCATCATCATCATCATTTATTTATATAGCGCCAGCAAATTCCGTAGCGCTTTACAATTGGGAGCAAAGATTAATAAAACAATACTGGGTAATATATACAGACAGAGAGGTAAGAGAAGCCTGCTCGCAAGCTTACAATCTATGGGACAATGGGAGTTTGAAACACAAGGGCCCATGCTACATCATATTGCACAATGGACCAGCTAGAATGCAAAGGTAAAAATATTGAGTGGGCTGTGTGATCAGTCACACAGCAATGTTGGTCAGAGGGTTGTTGTCTTGTGTTAGCTGTGTAGAGGGTGGTAATAGGGTAACCTAGAGAGATTAAGATGATGGTTGAGGAATATCATAAGCTTGCCTGAAGAGGTGGGTTTTCAGAGAATGCTTGAAGGTTTGAAGACAAGAGAAAAGTCTTACTGTACGAGGGAGGGAATTCTACTAATATTCACACAGGTAATGGTCACTTTGATAGAACTGATTTCATGTGAAGTTTTTAAGTAGACACACTGCACAATTCGTTGATAAAGGTTATTTGAAGGACTACATTACACTGATTAGCTTATCCCCATGAAATGTTTTCAGGACTGCTGGGATTCTGGGTATGGAAATTCAGTGGCCCTGTTAGTTGGAAGGAGGAGGGTCAACCATTGACTGGTAGCTTCCCAAATTATGAAAAATAAAGTAGAGGGTATTAAACGTCCTAACGGCTCATAATTTATCCTTACACACTCACTTTTCAGCCAACATATAAAGTTACTTAATTATAACCAGAAATAAGACATGGCTACCGTTTTTCAATTTTCGTGAACTAAGGTCATAGTTTTAATAGTATAAATGCTGTTGGTGAAGAAAGCAATGCAAGTTGACCTACCAAGCTAATACTAAACTTCAAACATAGGGACGGTCAGCAGGCCCAGAATCCCAGGTGAATACCACAGCGCCAGAGAGACTACACCCTTACAGGCCTCAAAGGGCAAGTGGCAAAATGATGCCTAGGGCCTTTGCAGAAAGGACCGTACCAGAGACATAGATCCAAGGGGGAAGAATACTGCGACCCAATGTAAGCCGATTGCACCATGTATTAACCGAAGACTGCACTGCGTTCACCCCGACTGGGCCTTGTCTGAATAAGGATTAAAAACACAAATACATTACTTACTTAGACATGTACTGATGTGAGTGAGTTCTCTGTACAGCGCTGCACAATTAGTGGCACTATATAAATAAATTGTGATGGTGATGATGATGATGTCCTGAAAGGGATTTTGTGTGACAAAAAACTGCCGGTTCCTAGATGTTATTTATTAGACTTGTTTGGGTACTCCTAGTGGCACGACTATTATATGTAATGCAAATAAGCAGGGAAATGGGAGCCTACAAGTCTGGCATTTAAGTGTATTTAACCATATTCGGGGCTGCATTTGTCATGAAGTGAATGGTATATTATGACTAGGGATATAGTGAAGAATCTGTGCTTGCTTATGACAGATTTGTGACTAGTTTTGTTTGGTATATTATAGATCATTAAATAAAAAGGATTCCATGCATCATGACTGCAATAATATCTGCTCCATCCGTATTAGCATTTCTACACAAAATTATTAGCACATAAAATGTTAATCAGATCTTGCCCTTGGTTCTACATAGGATTGCTACTATATATTTCAAAATAGTTAATAGTGTGTTCAAATGATGGATCATTGTCAACATGAAGCCAAGACCATTGTCGATGTTGTTTTTATAGTGGAGAAATCACATAATGGATGATCCGTTCTAAAACGCGTTATTGCTTTGGTCCTGTTTTAGAAAGTAACATATTTCTTTCAACTGCTGATCATGCAAGAGCAGGATGGTAAATCCCAGAGGCCATTTTGCTGTAAATGAATATTGCTCAGCAGAAAAAAGTACCTGAACAGCAAATGGCAGGAAGATATATTTAGCTGAGGAAAGACGTAGAGAACTGTAAAAGGTATTTTTGTTCAATGGAGATATGAAGTATAAATTAATGTAGAAATAAAGAGATTAGTTTTCAGAGAGAGTTTAAGGATCGTCTGGCTTTGAGTGTGATCGGGTGTGGTAGGAAACTCCATAACTTGGTAGTGGCATGGATGAAGTCTAGCAGGCGGGAGTGAAATGTGGTTATCATAGAAGAGGCAAGGTTGCATATCTAATTGCAATAAAGTCTCTGTGCAATTCAGGTTCCACTTCCTAGTATGCAATATGGACTATCGTCTCAAGGTAAAACTGCATTATTATGGACAATAGACAGGGCCTGATCAACCAATAGGCTGATCAGGCTGCAGCCTGGGGCGCTGGGTTCTGGGGGGGGGGGGGCGCAGATTCGGCAGCATGTAACATTTTCTTTTTACATTTTTTTACTATTGACTGTGCACACGGAGCCGCCCCTCCCCCTCCTTCCTCCTCCAAACTGTTGCTTCCTCCTCCCCACATGTGTTCTGAGGGGGACAGT
Organism: Mixophyes fleayi; assembly: GCF_038048845.1. NCBI lineage: Eukaryota > Metazoa > Chordata > Amphibia > Anura > Limnodynastidae > Mixophyes > Mixophyes fleayi. Next base: position 336,350,375 of record NC_134403.1, read on the forward strand.
GTGCAGAAGGGGACAGAGTGTGTTCTTAGGGGGACAGTGTGCAGAAGGGGGACAGAGTGTGTTCTGAGGGGGACAGTGTGCAGAAGGGGGACAGAGTATATTCTTAGGGGGACAGTGTGCAGAAGGGGGACAGAGTGTGTTCTGAGGGGGATAGAGTGTATTCTGAGGGGATTAGAGTGCTGAAAGTGGGACAGAGTGTGCTGAAGGGGGGACAGTGTAATGAGGGGCGACAATGTAATGTACAAGCTATGCAAGAAGGAGTTCAAACTGCGTGCCATCATTGGGATAGATGTGGATTCGGCAAAGTAGCATCTTTGAGAGGTCATAGAGTTTTAGGATTAAAAAGGGGAGTGATGAATTGTTTGCAGCGGTGTGATGAAATGACTGGGGGTTCATGAATTGTCGGCTTGTGGGGGGGTATGATCTCTGTACTGTCTGGCATCCATGAGGATGCTCTCTAAAGAGCCTAATCATTGAGGATTTGTAATGTTTGCACATTTTCAAAACAGGACCCCACCATTCCAGAAGACAGCTAAACGACAACAAAGCTCCAAGAACAGGCAAGAAAGAACAGCAATTTTTTGCTGGAGAATAGTCCTGAATTTTCCTTTAATTCATTTTTTTTTGGGGGGGAGGGGGGCGCTAAGGGTATATTAGCCTAGGGCGGCAAGAACCCTTGATCAGGCCCAGGCAATAGAGGAGGTACAGACAGGTTAGGAGGCAGGGGCGGGCTGGGCCAGACCAAAAATAACTTTTGGTCTGGTGCGATTCCTAATAATTACTTGGTGTCTGGCCCCTCCTCCGGGACCAGTCACCTTCTCCCGTTGGCCGCAGATCCTCGGCTGACTGCCCTTCCTCCCCACCAGTAATTGTCGCAGGCTATTGCTGTCACATGGGACGCGCACCATGTGATAGGTGCCATCCCATGTCAGAAGACTGCAGAGCGTGAGGAGCGGATGGAACAAGGTAAGTGCAGGGGGGGTTATATTAATATAGTATGTATGTGTGTACTGCAGCATATTGTATGTCATCATCATCAGCTATTTATATAGCGCCACTTATTTCCCAGCGCTGTACAGAGAACCCATTCACATCAGTCCCTGCCCCATTGGAGCTTACAATCTAAATTCCCTAACATACACATACATACACACACACACACATAGACAGAGAGAGAGACTAGAGTCAATTTTTTTTTATAGCAGCCAATTAACCTACCAGTATGTTCTTGGAGTGTGGGAGAAAACCAGAGCACCCGGAGGAAACCCACGCGAACACAGGAGAACATACAAACTCCATACAGATAAGACCATGGTCAGGAATCAAACTTATGACCCCAGTTCTGTGTTGCAGAAGTGCTAACCACTAAGCCACTGTGCCGAGGGGTATTGCGTGTGAGTGAGGGGCCAGTGTATTGTGTACGAGTGAGGGGTAAGTGTATTGTATGTGAGTGAGGGGGCAGTATACTGTTTGAGGGGCCAGTATATTGTGTGTGAGTGAGGGGCCAGTGTATTGTATGTGTGTGTGAGTGACGGGCCAGTGTATTGTATATGAGTGAGGGGGCCAGTATATTAATATAATGTGTGAGGGAAGGCGGCCTTCATTTAATGGTGGAGTGTAGCTGGGGGCTAATTATGGATGCTCTATTATTTGTGTTCTGATAGTGGGACAATTTAATAGTGGAATCTATGAACTTAAGATGGGGGTTGATTGGACTTTTAATTTAATGCCTGGGTGGTTTGGGACCTATTAATTGAATGTGGCGCTGTTTGGGGAAAATGAGGTCTATTTATTAAATGTGATTATGAATTATTTAATGCCTGGGATGGTTTTGGGAAATGGTTAGATTTATAAAACATAAATGCTATTTAATTTATTGCTGGCGCTGTTTGGAGGGAGAGAAATTGATTTATTTATTAAGTGTGAATACTATTATTGGTTGGAGTTTTCTAAATCTAATGTACCCATTTTTTTTTTCAAATAGAGCATCCAACATTCCAGGATCCAGACAAGCAGCAACTGATCTAAAGACACCAGCAGCCAAGTGAAAGTGGCAAGAACAGGTAGGAGAGAGCAGGACAGTCTGCCAACCGTCCTGAATCTGGTGGGACAGTCCTGAATTTGGGTAACTGTCTCACTTATTCAGGATTTGGTCTGACTACAAGGACAGTTGAGAGGCAGGGCCGTCTTTCCCATTGGGCACAATAAGCAGGTGCCCGGGGGCACAGAGGTGGAGACCAGGGAGGGAGCCGGATCGCCAGCTGACCGCAAGGTAAGTATTTTCTTCTTCTTTTTTTCAGGGATTTTTTTGGTGCTGCCTCTGACGGGCCCCCCTGGGCTGCAGGGCCCATATATATAGTCACTTTTTTTTCTATATATAGTGGCCCCGGTGCACTGCTTTGCCCGGGGCCCATAATGTAGCTAAGGTATGTCATGCTTCACACTGTACTGCTTGTGGAGGCAGAGCTGTGTGTACCTAACAGTAGTGCACACAGTATTGCCTGTGTATTTGTCTAAAATGAAAACCATCATAGGGCAACCCTGTCTAAAGTACCCCGGGCCCCCCAGAGCCTTAATCCTGCTCTGGGCCAGGGTGTCAGTTTGATACTTAGTGCTCTGCTACTCATCCCAGTAGCACCCCTCATTATTTGTTTTACGTCAAATCTAAAACAAATAATAACCCTATTAGTATATAGAACAAAGTAAAAACAAGACCTTTTGCTGGCAAACACATCAGGTTTTCAAAGCAAAAGGGCTTTTTGCATATTGAAACAATCAGCCCCTGTGTTCAATACTGTAATAGAACATTATTATATGAAAATAAAATGCAATATAAAGTGAGGTTTGTTTTTGTTTTTTGTTGCATTATTTGTTTCCATTATTTAAGATTTATCTTTTATAATAATAAAGTATCACTGGGTTAAGCAACACTAAAATAGGCTCTATTTATATTGCTAAATATACATTCTACCGAAAACCACCCTTTAAGGATGGGCTGCTACTTATGGGCCAGTGCTTGCCCCCCGGGCAAAAGTCTGCCAGCCAGCCCCTGTTAGGAGGGCTCAGATTTTGCACAGGAACACAGCGGTCTCTATCTGCACCACCGCTGAAAGCTGTTTTCTGATTGGTTACCATGTGGCTTTGTTACAGCATGTAATTACTATGCACAGTGTGATCAAATAACCCCCAAAGTATACACACAAATAAACAGTATAAAGGTTAACGGCTACTAATTCTTCACCGTGTATATTCAGTAGTCTGCATGCCACAGTGTCCTGTAGAAATCCAATTATAGCAAAGAAGATATTTTCATTGTTATCTTCCAATTAAAACTGGGAAAGCAGCAGTTACTCTCCTATTTCACGTTTAAGTTTATTCCAAGAACCTTTAATCTTTTATATACCTGCTTCATCTATACAAAAAAATTAAATTTTGAAATGAACATTTCCTGCAGACTAAATAAATAATTTCAGTAAACTATGCTTTCTATGAATTACCAATCTTCTTTTGTCGGTTATCAGAGATTGGGATTTCTATTGGTGTTTAACAAATGTCATTAATGCAAAACTGAGTCATTTTACTAAACTATCCTTCCCCTATCAATCATAACTGTGACTCTCTCGTCTTTCCTTCACTTCTCAGTGTGTATTTTTCTATTGATCTCTCTTTGTTGTGCCTCAAAGGTATGTCCTGAGATCACTTCTCATCTTCTTTTACACTGTCTCTGTCATTCAGTTTTAATTATTGTCTATATACAGATTTAATGCAAATGTACACTGCAACCCACAGTCCCACACCAGCTGCTGCAATGACATTATTATGATGTGAGTAGCCCTAATTACGATAGGAAAAAAAAAACCAGAAGAGGACATTTGTGAAGCACAAACAGAATCTCCGCAGGGCAAATTTCAGACTTGGCTCCACGGTATGATTCAATTTCTACCGAGTTGTATGGATTTTCAGAGGAAGATGGGAAAATTTGCGGAAGAGCCTGGTTCTGCCTCATTAGGGACCAGGGTCCATTATACTGGGACTACTTTAAAGGTCCCAATTTTATTCATGATCACAGCACCCTCAGTCCAAGGGAGTCAGTAAGAGCCATATCACTTTTCAGTGTAGGGATGGTAGCAGCCTCGGACTGGCCCGCCGGACAGCCGGTCAATCCACCGGTAGGCCCAGCGGGGTTGAAGCTCCGCCCCCTCCGTTGTTAGGGCGGAGCTTGATGTTGAACTTTGTTTAGATGGCGGCGGCGGTCACATCTCCTGTAACCACACTACCGCGCAGATGCAGAGAGCCCAGGCGCGGTAGTGTGTTTTTCAGCAGTTTGAGCAGGGGAGGAGGACGTCCTGATATCAACATACTGATCCAAGGTCAGTTTGGTCATCATAGGTTCATGCAACACTGGACGCAATAGACCACGCCCCCTCTGACGCTGCAGAGTTTCCCCGGGTTATCTGAAGCCCAGCCAGTTTGATCGTGGCTGGGATACAGAAGCTGGATACTGCCGTTTGATCGAGGAAACATATGGACTGAAAGATACCTTTTTAACATACAAAATGTGAGTGTTTTTAACCCCATGTTTTAACTTAATAAATAGAGAACGTAAAACACCATGAGATCTTTCTCTGTTCTCTCCCTGGTCTCCCATATGTGCACTCTGGTGAGGAGAAGAAACAGGTTTAGAGGGGAGTAAAAGTACATCGTGGTGGTGCTTTTTGAAGCAAGAGGACACATTATTCAAATACTGTATGGAATAGAAAAGGTCACATTGATGTAAGTTTACCATCTGGGACATCGGTATAGGTGGAACTAGAAGACCAACATCCTTTAATGACTTTGGGACCGTTTTCCCCTTGACTTATTCATTGACCCAATCCTTGTGTTTCTTTACCCTTCCCCCATTTGCGCCCGTCCTTTGATATTTATATTCTCTTTCATACAACACTGGCAGCATACCAGCATATATGGAATAAATGTGACAGGCTTTGGATGGGCTGTATTCTGTTCATTTTTTTGTTTTTTAAAATTTCCCTTCTCAACAAGCATTCATTGGTGAAGTACGCAACCATAGTAGCACTGATGCTGTGTGTATGGTCTTTGACGAGTGGCATATTCTGTAAGAGTCCTTAAAAAATAATTATAACAAAGAGTCATTTTAATAATCAGACTGTGTATACAAGATCTGGCAAATGAAGGGTGCTTTTCATGTAGTCTAGTATTCCAATTGCATCCAGTTGAAAATATAATCATTCAGGGTTGTATAATATGTTGGTCTATATTGTATGTTAGTGTAGAAAGGCACATGCATAGGAGAACATAATTATATTTATATATTTTTCCTTTTGCCTATTGTGCATTCTTTTTGATGGTTGTCCTGTTTAGAATTTAGGGGTGATATAGTGAAAGTATTATAGGCATATATCAACCGTATTTAAAATGAAATTAGATGGATTTCACTGAGATTAGTTGAGAATTACAATCACTTGTTTTTTTATGAATTGACTTTTATTCCAGGACATGTCACAGCAACAACAGGTTGGTAACCATTGTACTAAAAAATTAATTGTGCAGTTTATGTCTTCTAATTGATGATGTTATTATTTGGTTTGTGTAGCCCTTGTAATGGCTTTTAATAAGCTCAATACATGATGGGCAATAACAACATATGAGGCGAGGGTTGGAGGTAACCAAATGATGCACTTATCATAAGTAACTGTCTTGGTGCATTAGGAGACGACAGGAGCTGGTACTGGAGTTTCTTCCAAACCACAAGTGTTTTATTAATGGGTCCCATGTAGTTCCCTACCAGTAGAATGGGCAGGGTCTAATGCAAAAGGTGCACATTTAAAATAGTGCTATAAGTTGTCCTCCATAGCCTGACCACACCCCCTTTACTGGCCACACCCACTCCTAAAGTTGGCCACACCCCAATATAGTGGGCCCCTATCACTGAATTCCCCCGGTGGGCCCTTCATGCCCCAGTCCGACACTGGATGGTAGCCTCAAGGAGGGGGTACATTGATTTTCCAACCCCCATAGTGATATTAGCCATGTGCTGCCCGTTAATAAATAAAACCAGTTCAATCTGTCTAGCTCTGGTTGATTATTTGGGGAGGAGACCATGCTTATTTTAAAGAGGGGGCAAAGGTCATTTTTTGCTGTAATTTGTTATCTAATTTCTAAGTTATATAAGCTATAAATGAGGCAAAACTGAGCAGCATTTTAGGGGAGCAACTTATTTAATTAAAGGGTTGGCGCAGGTAGGAGGCTGGATTTTGCTGGGAAGTTCACAGTTTTGCAAAGTGCACCCAAAAAAAAAAGATTTTTCCATCTCTCTACACATTGAGTCACATCTTTTTTTTTTTACATATTCAGCAACTAAAGTAGTTCAAACACTTCCTTCACATTTCTCTGTCTGCAATTCTAAAACATGCGGGTAAGAGCATGTGTCCAATCCCTAAAAAATGCCCTCCATTGTTCTCTAAGTTATAGTATTACAGATCCAATCATTAAGTGAAATTATATGTAAGAAATGTACCCTCAGCTATCAGGAAATAAGGTGAGAGTGTATGGGTGCTCACTAATCTGTTATAAAATCCCTAATTTATTTATATTTTAAATAGTCTTTGAGCATCAATAAATAAAAACAATGTCACAATTTACATCATTAAATAAGGATGACCATTAAAACAAAGACCAAAGCAGCTTGTTGCATAAGTAAATTATTTATGTAGATTATTAGTCATGTTGTCAAAAAATATGCAAATATTCATAGAGATTCTGTCTTTAGAATGCACTTAATTAAAATTAGATTCTCCTCAGTAAAAGCCTTCAAACCATCTAATTTGAATAGGTTATTAATATTATGTAGAACACTATTATTAAGAAAAATCACATATTATATTTTACACTCTATTGGGATACAAGGAACCCTTTTCATTTGACGAATTCCCCACTAATTGAAGCCAGGGACTTGCTATTGTTTCCATATGTGTAATATGCATTATAATACTATATACTATTAAAGATAAGGGGCATATATTGCAAATAGCTTTGTAGCTAATGGGTTCTGTATAGCTTTACTCAAGTAGCATCACGCTGTATGGAATGACTTTATGAGCTTGTCGGGAGTCTGTAACACTACTGAGATGATGAATTACAGCCTGTAGTGCTGATCCTATTCAATATTCAGTATGACCTGGATGGATGTTTGTGGCAGACTATTGTTTGTTGCCAGAGTTCCAGTAGAGGGCTAAATAGCCTCCACTTTAGTAATAGATTCAACAAACAAGCTGTTTCATTTGTTACCAGTAGATATGTAAGATTGTCAACATATTGCAACGATTTAATATATCTTTTGCCAACTTATGGAAAGAAAACATGATCTAGAAAACACAAAGGGGTAGGACTACTAAGGATCTTGTTTGGTAGCTGCCCTTTAGTAAATCTAGCATCCCAAACATTTCAGGAAAAAAATAGATAATTTGTCTTAGAAATATCAAATAAAGCACTTGAACTTGATAATAGCACACATACTACAATATGTAATGTAAGTGGCTACTGCATTAAACACTAGGTAGAATCTTGGTGGATTGTGTGAGTCCTTCCAGTGCTCATGCAGGTACAGCTAGGTCCTCTGACGGTTCACTCCCCCAGGCCAAACACATACTAGGTGAATAATTAACTTCTAACAAAATTGTCCCTGATCTGTAGTAGTGAAATTAGACTGTAAGCGCCACTGGGGCAGGGATTGATTTAGAAATAAAATGATCTAATTGTACAGCACTGTGGAATAAGTTAGCTCTTTATAAATGTTTCAAAATAATAATGCAACTGACATGAATGGAAAACACTGAAATGTTTATGGTGTATTTAATGAAACAGTCATAGAGATCAAATTAACTGTCTTTTGTATTATTTTGTTGTAGATGTATGCTATGTGTTTGATGAAAGTGACATCACTGCCATCCACTTGCCAACTAGGAAGTGCTGGCTGACAGGAAATACCTGGCAGCCATTTTCAGTTCTCAGTATATATGTCAGGATCTGCCTGCAAGCCCTTTGCATTGCATGCTCCTTTGCCTGGCAGCTCCCGCCTTTTGTTCTTTATTATTGTGTTATATATATTGTGGCAGTACCTCTATTCACCAGAGGTGCTGCAATTGTGCCTTCCTTGTTACTACTTGGGGTTAACCTCCTCATTAATTATCTCTAGCACCTGGGTGTTCCCTACTTAAACCTGTCACTCCCAGCATACATTGCTGGTTATTGTTGTTTCTGCTGTTGTTGATGTTCCATGCTACTGTGCTGAGCTGTTCCCTGTTGTTGCTACATGTTCTTTGTAGTGCTCCTGGTGCACCTGTTCTCAGGGATCTCTACTAACTACCTGTTCACATGCAACTGCCGTGTTCCTGTTACCTGCCTTCAGTATCTCCTTGCAATCCATGTGCTATATCAACATCATCCTGTTTGTACCTTACTGCATTCTCTGGAAACGTATCTGCAATAAATATTGTGTTTTCCACCATATTCTGGGCTCCTTAGCTGTGATTGTGCATTGAAAAGTGACAATAAACCACATAGTAAAAGCATGTTTTCACAGCTCTCCAGCCTCTTGTTCTTGATTTGAACTCAGACAGTTCTACATGTTGCCAGAAGGTTGGCTGCGATGGCACAAGGTCTCCGGCGCAGAGATCTACTTGTTTTTGATGACGCCATGGCGGACGCATGGCTCAAATTCAAGAAGGAATGGCGTGTATACTGCTGTGCTGGACTCTCAGACAAATAAAAAAAGGTACAGGCTTACCCCCTGCTCAATTTAGCTGGTGCTGAAGCGGTAGATAAAGCTGACACGTTTCCCTTTTCAGAGGGGGAAGATCAGGAGGATCCAGACACACTAATAACAAAATGTGATGAGATATGCTTACCAGTAAAAAAATGTCTTATCAAGTGAGCTTATCAGGGACAGAATTGTGTGTGGGACTTGATGATGTCATTCATTCACATCTCCTGCAGGAGAAGACACTGACACTGGACACTGCTATACACATATGCATGTTACATGAGCAGTCCCACAAAAGTGCAATCGAGTTGAAAAAAGAGTCTGATATATGTGACCTCCGGCAAGATTAGCAGCAACAAACACACTGTGTGAATTGCGACGGTCGCCATTCCTATGAACATCACAAATGTTCTGCTTTCAGTAAACGCTGCAACGCCTCTGGTGAACAAATTACTTCACTTGCTGATGCAGGTCCAATCCCAAAGCAGATGACAGACAACAACACAGTGCATGTTCCAGCAGCCCGCCGCACCGAGTCCAAACGGTAGATACACCGCCAGAAAACAATCCTGACACCAGTCTTCACTGTAAAAGTGTTGACCTCAGGGCTGAAAAGGGTGAAATATCTACCACCATAGTGGTAAATAAAGGACACAAATAACGTCATCAAAATGAAAATTGACACTGGCGCCAAAAATGCAATGTCATGTCACGTGATCTCCTCCAGCGCACAAACCTCAAGACACCTATTGACTGTTCTCACACAGTAAATCTAATTGTTTACAGTGGTCAGATAATCAAGACTGTGGGTATGGCCACGTTTCAGTCCACAGGTGTGCCACTGCAGTTTCATATTGTAGATCAGGGGTGTCCAACCTTTTAGCTTCCCTGGGCCACATTGGCAGACGACGAGTTGGTTTGGGCTGCACATAAGATACACTAACAATAACGATAGCTGATCATCCAAAAAAACATAGAAAACATAGTTAACATATATATATATATATATATATATATATATATATATATATATATATATATGTGAAAAAAAGTGATATATATATATATATATATATATACATATATAGATATAGATATCACTTTTTTTTCAAATCTCCCTATACTTACCTTTCAATCGCCCTGTTCAAAAGATCCTCTCTAGTTATTATACTATAACCACTCTTTGTATTGTTTCGATGCAATATCATTTAAGCCAGGCATTGTATATAAGGGTGCCCTGACCAGGCCTGCAGTGCCTGACTTATACACCACTGTGACCCCAAATTGTGACCTGTTTTGATAATTACACCACTATGTTAGTTAAGGGATAACAACTTATAATGGGCCAAAGAGAATAATATATAATGCCCCATTAGTAATACAAGTAGAAGTATGTAGCAGGGAGATAAGGTCCATGATGCTCCAGGACCAGGTGACTTTTATTCACTTGTCAGCGTCCCTTGAAATAATAAAAAAAATCCCGCTTAACTTACCTTTTAATCGGCTTGTTCTCCTGTCCTCTTCTCTTCTTTTCTCCAATTCTGTGCTGCTGATTGTTCTTCTCGCGCGGGTGACTCCTCTGTGCGGCGCTCCGCAATGGATATTGGGCGTGATGACATCACGCCCGACATTCACTGCGAGCGCCGCACAGAGGAGGAGACAAGGGAGGGAGCCGGAGTACCAGCTGACGTGACCGCAAGGTAAGTAGTTTCTTTTCTTTTTTTTTTGCAGGATTTTTTTTCCCATTAAGAGCGCTGCCCCCTTGCCACAACCAAAACTCCTTCTGGGCCACATTTACAGGCGTGCTGGGCCGCATGCGGCCCGCGGGTTGGACAACCCTGTTGTGGATAGTAATGTCAAACCTTTGGTAGGTCTGCCGGACAGTATAAAACTGGGGATAATAATGTTAAGTGCTGACGTGCACATGCTGCAACAGGATATTCCAGAATTTAGAGACTTTGCTGATATATTCGATTGTGAGACCATTGGAAAACTCGGTCACATGTCACATGCATTATGATGAGACTGTTCCTCCTACAGTGTGTGATCCCGAGAGGGGGGCCTTTGGCCATGAAAGATAAGATGATAGCGAAAATAATTCGTATGACTTCAGCAAATCCAGCAAGTCTTAATAAATTCGCCTTCATTCAAGACTATGAAATGTTTAATAAATAGGCCCTAGGTTATTTTTCTTCTACTTTTTTTAGATTTTAAACTATTTGTTATTGAATAACGTAGTACAATTAGCTCTGTAACTCAATCAGACAATAGTATCTAATATTTTCTTGTGCTCCTCTCATCTAGGCTAAATAAATTATTGGTACTGTGGGTTACATCCCATTTTTGCAAATTGCATGTTTTTTCATATTGTTTCCCCAGTAAATTTTCCATAGAAAAAAAAACACATATGTGTACAATGCATACAAAATAGATATTCTCCTTTAGAAAGAAAGTCATAGAAGGTGCCCTTGCTAAGTTTTTATGGCCACTAGTGTGGTGTCTTACAATTGCGTGTGGTTTTTTGCTGCCATCAATCACTCAAACAAATGTTAATTAGGTAACTTTATAACACGGCAGCATAAAATTCATAGTCTTCCTTCATTAATATCTTTGATCAGATAAGTAATTATACATGTTCAATAAAAGTAACACATTTTGCACACATTAATAAGAGATATTCTAAAAGATCACATATGTAAGGCTTCCTGGATCCATTTGGCAGGCAAGAGCTGATTAACAGTGGGGAACCATTGTAATCTCTCTATGACCCCTGAAGGTTCCTAGAATAGAACTACACTCATTATTCATGTGCCATTTAATTCATCTGCTCTTGTAAGACAGAAATAAATTATATGAACAAAAACCTCAGTTCTCATCACGCTAACAACACATTAGGAAATATATAGCATTAAACACGGCTTCGCATAATCAAAGCTTTTTGTCCTTTTCCTTTGGCTAATTATATTTCCTAAGTGATAATTTGGTAACTGGCCAGGGACTTTGGGATTGAGTTGTTATCATTCATCCAAGATTAGGAGAAAGAGATTTTTAGCCCAAGTGTGTATAACAAAATACCTCTGTGTAATTTATGCAAGAAGAATTAATTAAAAGTTGACCAAACATCACTTTACTGTTAAAGATGAATGCAAAAAACCGTACATAACATAAGCTTAATTACCTTTTTATGACAGCAACTATGGATGTTTTTGTGCTTAATGAGCCCCCAGGTGCATCCTGAAAATGTGACATCACACATTGCCTGCTTTGCAGAGTGTAAGTCAATTATTTTATTTAAAGTTTCCTGACAGTCAAAGGGACACCCACATACATACCGTATTTCCCCATGTATAAGACGCACCTTTTTCCCCAAAATTTGGGGTCTAAAAACTGGGTGCGTCTTATACAGTGGTAGCAGCACTTACCCTGTCAGATGCTTCCTCTCTCCGGTAAAGTCTTCTTTCTTCTGTCCGTTCTGATCCTGATACTGGAAAGTCGCTTACCGTCCTCTTCGCGATGACCGGATGTGGTGCATGAACCGCAGTTGGAACGCACACTTCCGGTTTCTGCATTTGCCGTTTTGTCCAATCAGGACTTTGTCAAAGTTCTGATTGGACATCCGGTCATCGCGAAGAGGACGGTAAGCGACTTTCCAGCATCCGGATCAGAACGGACAGAAGAAAGAAGACTTTACCGGACAGAGGAAGCATCTGACAGGATAAGGCAGAATTGACAATAGCGTTAGAACTCCGTCTCTCCTCTCTGTAGTACCCGCTGCACAATTATTCTGTGAAAAAATTGAGGATAATGTTTTTTGCAGTCACCAATTAATCTGCAAAAGACTATAAACATTATCCTCAATTTTTTCACATGATTTATACAGGTGCGTCTTATACATGGGAGCGACTTATACATGTGGAAATACGGTACTTATTTATATTTATTGCATTGTGAAGACCCATGTCTGGAACATTCCACATAGGTACTCTCCTTTCCTATTATCCTATCAACAGGACAATCAAATTGGTATGTTTAGGAGGTTGTCACTCACCGGACTGTGAGTGCCATTTCTCCTGTGTTCAGGAACCGTAGCCGTCCGCCATCCTGAGGGTCTGCGCATGTGCAGCTCTTATTAAACCTTCAGTACCTGTTGCTTTTAATTGATTGGATGATCAGGCAACACTCCCTATTTAAACCACCTGTGATCATTACCTGGTTGCCTGATCTTGGAGTCTCATTCCCCATGAGCCTCTGAAGGTGTTCCTGTGTTTCCTCGTGTATTCAGCTCCAGCTGATTCCCGTCTACTACGTTTGTGGTTTCCAGACCACTTCAACTCTCCTGTGTTCATCGTGCCTGCACTCAGCTGATTCCTATCTGCTACTGCTGCCGGATTCCAGTCCGCCTCAACTCTCCTGTTTTCATCGTGCCTGCACTCAGCTGATTCCTATCTGCTACTGCTGCCGGATTCCTGTCCGCCTCAACTCTCCTGTGTTCATCGTGTCAGCTCTCCACTGATTCCTATCTGCTTCTACTACCGGATTCCAGATCGCCTCTACTCTCCCGTGTGCAGCGTGTCTTCCCTCCGCTGCCTCCGCTACTACTGCCGGATACCAGACAGCCTCAACTCTCCCGTGTTCATCATGTTTCCAGTTTTACTTACTACTGCTTCCTGAGTATTGCTCCGTTGATACTGGTTACCTGCCGTGCGCTGCACCAACCGGATTACCGCTTCCATTCTCCAGTGGTTTCTCCTCCTGCCGGCGTTCAGCCGTTCAGGTATCCCTGCACGTCTTACTGACAGCCTGCTCTGAACCGTGGTATGCATACCTTCCATTGACTTTGCTTTTGTATTGCATATCTGTCTGGACTGTGTTGTGTTCATCTCCAGGGTCTTCTATCTACTGAAGCTATTGTGACTATTGACTTTGTGTCCTATTACCTGGATCGCTCTAGTGACTTTGTATACTTCAAGCAGCGCTTGTCAGTTATTATTGTATTGTGGATATCATCGTGGGATCAAGTTCCGTGTGCCCCGTGTATCCTCTGCATTACATTCATCTCCTCGTGTTCCTCCTCACATATATATAGCAGTGGTACAACTTGCTGACGCAGACCACTGACTCCTGTTTCCCTGTGACACCAGTTTCTAGTATCCTCTCACATAAGCAGTGGTACAACTTGCTATACGCAGACCACTGACTTCCCCGTTACCTACTTGCACCTGGAATCCATTCCTTCACTATAGACAGTGGTACAACTTGCTATACGCAGACCACTGACTCTCACTACCTCCTCGCTACTCCTGGACATTCCTCCTCACTATAGCAGTGGTACAACTTGCTATACGCAGACCACTGACTCTCCTCACGTTTACTTGTCCATCTGGTTCCTCGTGTACATTCATCTACTCATTACCAGTTGCTGCTAGTCATAGACTTTCTTTGAGTATTCTCTCACCATCTGCTGATTCTCCTGTTCCGTTGTCACCCTGCTACCAGAGAACCATAGTACCAGCTATATTACTCTGGTAAGTACATTATCTGGTGATATCCTGGGCAAGACTCCTAGTGCCCGTGACAGAGGTGTTTGTGACACTGAGATTTTCAGTTTGACCTAGACCAAATGATTGATATTTCACTGCCTTGTGGAGACAGTTCCATGTTTCTCTGCATCTTATGACATCCATACACAATGAAACCTAGCCATGGCTAGTCGAACAGGTTACACTAATGGACAACCACTTTGTATCAATTCAACTATTTTTATTTATCTTTATAGCTGCTATCCAGTCCTTAGTGTAGAATGTCACAGCTAACCAGTTCCGATCTCTCAGTGCGGATGGCTCAGTCATGATGTATGTAACGCAGCCATGCTTTCCAGGCACCTTGTATGTCTGAATAATATTCACCAGGAGCTTCTCCACAGCTTTGACCTCCTCTCTGTCAAAGTTACTCCCCACACTTGTTTTACGATCTGAAAGAAAGCACAATTATCCATTACAGATGAAAACCACATGCTTTGAGTAGCAAAACCGTGTGCTGCACCAACCTTCGGAAGCCTTGCTTGTGCTTTTGTCACATGTGAGACAATTCAGAGATCGGCTTACTCTCTTCATGCAGGGTGAAAAGCTGGACAATGTACCCAACAGCGCACGTTGATGAGTCTAAGCAGAAGAAGCTGGAGGGGATGCGGTAAGTGTATAGAGAGAATAGGGGATAACTAAAAAGGTATCAGAGCAGAATAAATAAACTGAGACCATTTATGTAGTCATAGAACATAGAAATGTGTGTTCTCATTGCAATTATCTATCTCATCACCATTCTGTGGAACTGTACATGTAGCCTCATTTCAATTGCTGTGCTAACACCTAATAAAACATTTAAAGTAGTCTTAAAACGGGTCCCTTTGGCTCTTGTGGAACTACAGGTTGCAGAACAGCCAGCCAGCCAACATCTAAAGGACCTCAGGTTGCCACCTCCTGATGTAAAGCTATGCATATCAAGAAAAATAGCATCACAAGATACTAAACATTATGTAAATGTAACGAATGTAAATGTGTTTTCTAGATATGTTTTGTGTTATTTCTTTATTTACTTAATAATAGTAATAATATTACTAAAAATATGCATTACTATGTTTATCATTATTATATTTATATACATTGTGCA
Source organism: Mixophyes fleayi (assembly GCF_038048845.1). NCBI lineage: Eukaryota > Metazoa > Chordata > Amphibia > Anura > Limnodynastidae > Mixophyes > Mixophyes fleayi. The sequence continues at coordinate 336,365,823 of NC_134403.1, forward strand.
GTATGCCTTGTATTCATTAATAAGTGTTACAGCTGCCAAATGGCTTATTTATTGTGACACATGGAAACATTTTATAGTCTATAAAAGAACAGTGTCCCAGTTGCCATATTAGCTGGCAAAAATGGTAAAAGTCTTGCCTAGCTTTACCAAGGAATATACACTGAATAAAGTTCCTTCAACACATAACACTGTTATCTGTCATTGATCCTCCATCTTATTCCTCCTGCTAGATTTAAGTCAATGTTTTAGCTATGTTGCAGGCTGGTCAGGCTACCAGACAGTTGCACGGAAAGTAGAGGTTCCTATTACCATCCATTGAGTAAAAGGGAGAAAAGACCACATGCAGCAACTCACTGTGGATTGTGTGGAGCCCTCCTGTATGGTCTCTAGAGGTGCAGTTTGTTTTTAGACTGTATCCAATAAAAATACACCTCTCTAACTTTCACGTGTCTCTTTTTCATTTACACCACCCATCAATTATGTTGTTGTTATCATCATTGTGAATATTTAATTTGAATTAAGTAATACAGGCTTTAGGTACAAATCAGACAAAGGTCTCGTATCTGCTAACGCTACATAATTTACACTCATTCTCTATGTGCTAAACACAACATTGTCTCTATTTGTCACATGTTAAACTAGCTGGCCAATATTTGACACTATGGGACTCATTCAGAGTGAGAGAGAATGTCTGTTTGCATAGAAAATCTATTTCTTCACACTGTGCATGATCAGAAAGAGAACATTTGCAACTGCAGTTATTCAGACCTGTGACTCTTTGGCAACGCTTTATGTCTGAAGGCGTGATGCAGGAGGGCTCATTAGATAACCCTGGCAAGTTAGGGTTCTTCCTGATGCTTCCAACTATGTAACATCACCCACGTTCGGCCCCTCCTATCTCAGGATGCCACCAAAACCATTATCCGTGCACTCATCATTTCCCATCTTGATTATTGTAACCTTTTCCTCATTGACCTCTGCTCCCACCTCACAAGGACCCTTCATTCTATACTCAATGCGGCAGTGAGACTTATCTTTCTTTCACACTACAATTCTCCTGCCTTGCCCTAAACGGCTTCCCTTCCCCTACAGAATCTTTTTCAAACTCCTCACCCTCACCTACAAGGCCCTTTTCCCCTCCACTGCCCTTTATATCTCCCATCTCCTCTCCATTCACACTCCTGCCCAATCCCTTTGAACAGCCAGTGACCATCGCCTCTTCTCCACTCTGATCACCTCATCCCACACTAGAATCCAAGATTTTCCCAGGCTGCCCTCCTCCACTGGAACAACTTCGCTCTATCCAACTTTCCCCTAACTTGTCCACCTTCAAACGGGCACTTAAAACTCATCTGCCTACCAGCCATCCACCTAATCTTCTCAAAGCTTTTGTACACGCAAACACAGGAAGAGTATACAAACTCCACACAGATAAGGCCATGGTTGGGAATCAAACTCATGACCATAGTGCTGTGATCCAGGAGTGCTAACCACTAAGCCACCGTGCTGCCCAGTAGAGTGCCTTTAAAATAATATAGTTGTTCTACCCCCTCAAGCTTTAAATAGAAATTTGATAATTTGCTAGTAGAAATACATCGTGAGACTTATATAAGAAAGCACAGCATGAAATAGTCCGGTCAAATATTTACAGTAAATATTGTACATGATATGAGCTCCCACACTTTTTATTTGATATAGACAATTTGTGAGTTAATAACCTAAAAATTATTGCAATAATACAATCATAATCTGAGCTTAGGGGAGCTGCCAACAATGGCAGGTTTATGAAACAATTTATCATAATGCTGAAAAGAATTGAAACGATGTACTTCCTATTGCTCTAGAGAGAACACATGCAAAATTGCAGAGAGGGTGGTATATATTATTTCTCTGTTTTATTATTAGAAATTGCTTTTACACAAGGGCTCCGGGTGTGGATATTGCCGTCTATGCCTTAACAAAATTTACTCAACAGAAGCTTTTCTTATTCAATCTTTATGGCAGAGTTGAACGAATATTTGGTGGGTCCTAGAGACCTCAATATTAAATCATTACTGCCCATCTCAACATGATCTTACCTCCTTGTTCCTTTTCATCCTAATTTCGCTGAGTAGTTGTGCTAAGCTACAATCATCTGAAAAGTTAATGATTGAAGTAGAATAAATAGACTTAGAAGAAAAAAAAAATATTGTCCCCCGTTACAGTTCCAGGACCAAAGAGTACTTAGCACTTCTCTAAAATAATCCAAAAAGATACATGTATTGTCTGGAATGCCTGAGACTTGGACTTTTATGGATAAGGTTTATTTTAGTCCTTTTTTTGTTGTTTCTTTTTTGCGACTGACAGTAAATAGTAGTACTGCGGTAGCAATACTGAATGAATGAGAAGGTGAGGCACAGGTCAGAGGTAGGTTTATGAAGTCAGTAAAGTGTTTAGAGATGAGGTTTGAGATATATGAAGTTATGGTGTTATTGAGAGGGGGTGAGTAAGTTGAAATGGATTCTGGAGGATATGGGGAGCAAGTGTAGGGTTTTGAATGTAGGGCAGATGTGCAGTGGTGAGAGAGAAAGATTAAGTGGATGAAAAAGTGTCCATGGCATATTGGACGGATATAAGTGGATGAAAAGGTGGGGGAAATACCAGAGAGAAGGGGGTTGCAGTACGTGTGAGATGAGAGAATGTATAAGAGTTTTTGGTATCATGGTGCTGGAAGCTCCCAAGAAATAATCACTTTGCTGGGGTAACTATCAGAGACACACCCCATCCGATCAAACTGGTTAGCCCTGAGAGGATTGGTCATGAGGTACAACCTGAAGTAAAAGTTAGAAAAGTGATGGAGGAAGCCAAAGTTTTCAAAGCACAAGTAGAAAAAGGCTAATTGTAAAGTAAAGAAAGCTGTGCAGTAGTCCAGGTGAGGTAACTAGCTAGATTGCTGTTCTTAGCAGAGTGCTTATTACATGGAAGAGCAAGAGAGAAGGTGTTTGCAGCTGTCATTGTGAACTGTTTTCTGAAAGCTGTCACCCGGAACTAGTGTTCCATGACAGCTAACTTGGAAGAATAAGAATATTATAGTGCTATTAGCGGCGAGGGAGATTTGTGCGTAGGTGGGGAATGTGGAAGGGAAGATGACAAAACTTTGTTTTGGACATAAAGCAGAAAACAGGAGGTGCCCATATCCTGATTCATTAAAGAAAGTAAAGCAAAAAAAAGGCGTAAGTTTGCCCCTTGGCACAACTATGTTGCATTGGAGAGGGAGGAAAATTTTAAATTAGGACAAAGTTATATTTGTGGTAGTGCATGTCCTAGATTAACTTTAAGTGTACAAATAAGCTATCAAGTATTTCTGTTCTACATGAAAAACAGCCAGTATTAAACTTATGTGCAAAATAATAAACTAATTTGTGCCCTTTGGACAGAACGTTTTATTTGCAACAAACTTACCTCCATAAAGGACCTCTTCCTCTCTCACAACCTCAACCTTATGGCAATAACAGAAACATGGCTCACGCAATCAGACACTGCCTCACCTGCAGCCCTTTCACATGGTGGTCTCTATTTCACCCACACACCCAGACCTGGAGGCAGACAAGGAGGTGAGGTTGGACTATTTCTCTCCCCACAGTGCATGTTCACAGTTCTACCAAATGTCCCATCACTCACGCTCACATCTTTTGAAGTACATAGTGTTAGGATTTTTAACCCATTCTCTATGCGTGTTGCTGTGATCTATCGCCCCCCTGGTCCACACCAACAATTTCTTGAACATTTCTCTGCATGGCTCCCTCACTTATCATCTTCTGACATCCCCACCATCATCATGGGTGATTTCAACATCCCTATAGCTAATCCACGTTCCAATGCTGCTTCAAAACTGCTCTCTCTAACCTCCTCACTTGACCTCTCCCAGTGGATTGAATCTGCTACTCACCAGGATGGCCACTGTTTTGATCTTGTTTTCTCTACACTATGCTCAGTTTCTAATTTCGTTAACACTCCTTTCCCCCTCTCAGATCATCACCTTATTAGTTACTCGCTCACTCCTAGTTATTTAACCTCCCTGTTGGCCTCCTCATACCTGCAGGAATATTAACTCTATTGATTTTCAACAGTTTTCCACCTCTCTCCAATTTCTAAATTCTCCTCCATTGATATGACAGTTCCTCATTTTCACCATACCCTAGCAGTGGCTCTAGCAACTCTTCATATTCCCCATATACTTCGCTGTCAACCGTGGCAAACTAAAGTAACACAAAATCTACAAAAACTTATTCGTAAAGCTGAGCGTCACTGCGTAAATCTTGTACCTCTAATGATTTCAGCGCATATACTGCTATCTACAACTCCCGTCCAAGTGCTCTGGACACTACTTAACAAGCATACTTCCAATCTCTCATCTATGCTCAAGCTTCTAACCCCAAACACCTTTTTAACACATTTAAATCTTTTCTCAATCCTCCTACCTCAAACCCTCCGACTACCATCAGTGCACAGGATCTTGCTTCCTATTTCAAGATTGATAAGATCAGACTTGAAATGACATCATCTCCCTCGACAAGCAATCAGCTCAATTCCTTCCCAGCATCCTCTGACACCTTCCCATCTGGTGGACATTAAATGTCCACCAGATGGGAGAAGGTGTCCCTGTGATGATAAAAGAGGTGCCTAGATGCCCAGTGCATGTAAGAATGGCCTACCCACCCATATTTGTAATTTCGGAAACCAGGGAGCCTGTAACAAAAACAAAATAAATGCCCTGTCAAAATGGGACAATGGCCGGATGTTCCCACAGCAATTACCGCATCAGGGTGGAATGAAACCACCAATGGTAGGTGAAAAAACCCATAAACCCCCATAGGCACATAACTAATCAGGCCAGGATCTGGGAAAAAACAGGAAAAATCCCTTCATGCTCTTGCTAAAAGTGACAAGCAGCAAAGCCCTGGGTTACCAAAGGAGTAAAGGGGGGTGGGGGGGACTGGGCATACAGCCATTAACTCCTAGGTCTAATGTACGTTTTGTATATCTCCGACTTCCATCTGCACAGGGAATTAATTGCAGCAATGGAACAGCCTTACTCGGCCGCTGATATAGCAACCCAATCCTAGAAGACTGGGTGCCGTAGTAGTTCAGGTTTAAACCCACATGCGCTAATGCACACTTCAAAATTGCAGTAGACGGAAATTTGTAGAAAGGGGGCATGAATTAACTGCCCCCCCATGGGGGAACACAATACAAATGGACAAATGGTCCGGTCTTCCTGTGCAGTCATGGAAATTCTCTGACCTTTGTCACACTGGTCAGTCTTGGACCTAAAAAGTTTTGCAAAAAATTTGGTTAACATTTCTGATCATGTGCCTAGCAAGCAGTACATCCCCAGCAGCAAGTTTTGACTGTGCCACTAATTCGCTCACTCGAAATGCACCAAAGAATGCTAGAAAAAAAGCTGTACTACATAAAGGATTTCATAATCATTATCAGTTATAGCAGAAAGAGCACCAATCAATTGTTGCAGCATCCCAACATCTACCAGCCTCCTAGTATCCTCTACCTTCAGGCACATTCTAGCGGTAAAGATCAATAACCATTTGGTGAGATCTGTCCAACCGAGCAGGCAGGCCATGAAAAATATGCCTGCCAAGGAGGCGGATATGGATGTCTTAGTGACACCCTCCAGGTATTTGGCCCATATAAAGGCAAGCATGATGTAACTCTGACCTGCGGCATACCCACCCCGCGACCCCAAGAAATGGGCTCACTGCTGCCAGACTGCTTGATAAGCTCTCTATGTGAAAGGCGCTAAGGACGTCTCAGTGAGACCTTCTATGCCGGCTTGACAATCTGCCAAACAGAAGAAGGACATGGTGTACCAATGAGATTAGATTGCGAGGCCAAGTTCCTAAATCGCGGCCATTGAAACTGAGAAAGAGCATCCGAGATGTTATTGTCCACGCCTGGAACATGCTTTGCCCTAAAAGTGATGTTGTGTTCTAAACAGCGCCAAACTAGATGACGCAATAAATTGACTGCCAGCAGCGACAGAGCGCTCTGCTTATTAATACAATGAACGACCCTTAAGTTGTCGCACCAGAACACATTTTGTCCCTTGAACAGTTCTGACCACAGCTCCACCACTACGACTATGTGGAACAGTTCTAGCACTAGCAGGTTATGTACCAAACCAGTGCGATGCACCACCCCCTGTTAAAATAAGCCCCGAAACCCACATATCCTGAAGCGTCCATGTGCAAGTCCAACTGGTGGTTGAAAATCTGCGGTGGAGGCCAAATGCAGACACCGTTGAAATCCTTTAAGAATTTCAACCAAATCCGCAAGTCCCCTTTGATATATTCCGACAAATACAGTCGGACGTGACGTTATGTAGAACCAGCAGTAGCCATTTTCTTCTTCCTGCTGATGTGGCATGAAAAATTTAAAGAACCCAGGAGCGACAGAACCATATTGGAAGCCAGAGCCAGGTCACTCAATACCACCAGCTTAAACACTTTACCTGCGGGCAAATGACAACAACCGGCTCGGGTGTCAATCCCAATGCCCAGAAAAGATAAACAGAGCAAAGGGCCCTCTGTCTTGTCATGTGCTACAGGGACACCTAGGACGGAAAACAAAGCCTGGGTTGGGGAACAGTGTGTACGTCCACACTGCAGAGCTCGCTGGCCCTGTGAATAAGAAATCATTCAGGTAGTGGGCGATATCTGCATGTCCCATTCCTGCATGTACACAGCAATGCAGGAAGGAGCTGAACTTTTCAAGATACGCGCCAGAGACTGAACAAACCAAGGTGAGGCTCCCATCCACATAAACTCACCTGGCAAACTGAAACCCATAAAATGGAAAGAATCCAGATGCAATGGCAGCAAGCGAAGTGCGGATTCAATGTCCAGCTTAGCCAATAGCAAGCACCCCAATGCCAAAAGACTTAACCAAATGTAATGAGCTAACTGAGCTATAGCTCTGGTCTATGGCATCATTAACAGAACCCCTCGGTGGATGCAAAAGATACCCTAAATTAAAACTACACCTACTGGGGACAAAACTAAACCTGGAATAGGGGAAGACGAAAAAATGGCCAACCATTCATCCCAAGGTAACCTCCTGGTGAATCTTCTAAGCCAGCATGTAAGGAAAGATGTGCCTGCATTTGTACGCCGCTCCTCAGACACATGTCCCTTTATTGAGAGCAAAGCACCAGTTTCTGGGTGGGAGGGGAGTGCTATGCTCCCCCTGGGCTGAAAACATTGCTTCCTCGCTTCTCTGCACCACTGGACCGGATGGGCACACCATGTCCATCCAAATTTCTACATCTTTGAAGTTGGACGGATTGCTACTGTACACACTAACCTTGCGCTAATAAATGAGCCATTATTGATAAACATTCTGTTTATCAGATGCAGTTATCTCCCGATATCAATGTGAGCTTACGTTCTAGATTCCAGGTAGGAGGCCGCACAGATGCAGAACCCCGTAAGTTAATTGGGGAATGAGCGGTTCGTGTCCTCGCCCCTGCCCCCCACTGGCTGCTAACAAATCCATCTTAGCAAAGTCTGTGAGTGAGCACATGTCAACATATATCCTATTCCTTGTGCTATTGCAGATCCCGCACATCAGCCCTGTGTTTGAGCACTGCACCACATCTCCCCCAGGTGCAACTAACCTAGCGTCTGCAGACACTGCACTGCTGGTAACCTTGCGCCACCAAAATGCTCATGCAGAAGTTTTATAAGCTTGCGCAGTCCCCTGTCAGCATCCGAGGAATCATCACTTGTGGTAGAAAGTGGAGGACTCATGCAACTCATACTCACCACCGGGCATAGCTGCCACACTGTCCATGTGAGGGGCCTCAGAGGACTGACAAACCGAAATGATGCTTTGGCATCCAGATGCCCGTACACAACCTGCTGCGACCGACTGGGAACTGTGGTTCATCACTGACCCCACACCTCTCTAGGGACTATCTACCACAGAATTAACTTTACCATGGTCACTGATCACTAATACTGAATATTGTGTAAAAGGGTTCTTCACCTAAATATTATTATGTTGGTCATTGAAATACCCATTTATGACCTGTATAATGGTAAACTAATCTTATTTATGCTTACCAACACTGAAATTTAATGCTCATAAGGTGGCACATGCAAGCTGCACACGGCTAATCTACCTGTTCTCAGCTTGCATGGTAGCAGATTTAATGTGTCTTCAGACCCATGTTCTATGCAGCTCTTTTGTTTTGTTTTTTAATATACTACGTTTTAAAGTGTTGTGCTAGGTTTCACAACAATTTGCTATCAAATAAAGCAGCACAGGGCAGCAGAGTGGCCTAGTGGTTAGCACTTCTGCCTCACAGCACTGGAGTCATGAGTTCGATTCCTGACGATGGCCTTATCTGTGTGGAGTTTGTATGTTCTCCCTGTGCTTGCGTGGGTTTCCTCTGGGTGCTCCGGTTTCCTCCCACACTCTAAAAACATACTAGTAGGTTAATTGGCTGTTATCAAAATTGACCTTAGTCTGTGTCTGTGTGTGGGTATGTTAGGGAATTTAGACTTTAAGCTCCAATGGGGCAGGGACTAATGTGAATGAGTTCTCTGTACAGCGCTGCGGAATTAGTGACGCTATATAAATAACTGATGATGATGATGGTGATGATGATAAAGCACATTACAGTTTATTAGAGTGACAGGAGAGCTTCATGCAAAAGCAGGTTTACAGACACAGCAAACCCAATATCATTAAAGTTGCTATCAACTATCCAGTTTTTGGGTTGTCAATGTGGCTCCTTCTCATCTCAATCCTGAGACTAAGGAGTCAAACTGTGAGTTTGAAAAAGTGGAGATATTGCCTATAGCAACCAATCAGATCCTAGCTGTCATTTTATGGAATGTACTAAACAAATGATAACTAGAATCTGATTGGTTGCTATAGGCAACATCTCTACTTTTTCAAATCCGCAGTTTAGTAATATACCACTAAGTGCTCCGCAGCTGAGACAATGTGATAACGAATCAGTAGGATGCTGCCTCATTCTGATTTGTCTTTGCCTCTCCACTGCTGGGGCCAGAGACAGACTAGATAAGTGCAGTAGCCAAGCACCTGGGTAAAAAAATGAATAAATGAATCAGTCACAAAGAACAAAGGGGAAAATATATGAATTATCAAAATGCCTGAGACAGCTAATCCACCTGAAACCTGCCCCCCTGTCTTGTATAAACAAGTGTCTCAAATAGGTATTTTATCCAATTGGCTTCTTCTGTGGGGTTTTTTTCTTACATGTGTTGTGTTTCAGTTAAGTTTATTTTGCTATTGGTTCCATTTATATTTTTTATATTTGTTCTACTAAGAGATTCAGAATAGTTGTTACAGAATGTCAAATGAACAGAAAAGTATAACTATAATTATACATATATATAGTCTTAATACTTATATTTCATATTTTATGAAACACCTTCTGGCAGATACTTTATAGACCATTCACATCAACGTATTGAAGGCAAGTAACAGGTGGGAATGCAAATAAGATGTACTTGAATGTCATAACATTTAGAGTAAAGTAATATAAGCAGATGTTTGTTTTTAAAAGCCTAAAGGTTTATATGCTAGAGGAAGTCTTACATATTTATGTTGTATTTTGGAACATATGACTTCTGCATGTTATATCTATGTGCTCAGAGGTTGTTTTTTTTTATATGTAGATGGAGTTACACTTAAAACAAGTGTTACCAGTGTCATTGTGAGCCTTAATGTCTGATCATTGCTGTAAAGGCAGACCACAATCAGCAATAGGCGATGCAGAATGATAGATGGAATTTGTTTCTATAGACCATATGATTACAGTACTCAAAAACAAACCTTTGCTATATAAAGTTTACATAGTGACAGCCAGGAAGCTATGACACCAACTGTGTTACTGCCGAATTAAAGGTTTCTGTACTTTCCTTACTGCATCTTGTGAACCGGTTATGTTTGACGATTAACAGTAGAAAGACCAGGAGATGAGAATAACTTTTACATAAAATTAAATTAAATTCTGTTAGCAAACAAAAATGTGACATGTTGTGAAAAGAGTCCATATTTTGCTGCCAGGATGTGAATGGTGAAGCCTTGGGGGTATATTTACTAAACTGCGGGGTTGAAAAAGGGGAGATGTTGCCTATAGCAACCAATCAGACTCTAGCTATCATTTTGTAGAATGTACTAAATAAATGACAGCTAGAATCTGATTGGTTGATATAGGCAACATCTCCACTTTTTTAAACCTGCAGTTTAGTAAATATACCCCCTAAAGTCACTTGTCCCATGGATAAACACAATGGTATGACACTGTAGTCACATAGGGGGAATTCAATTGGCCGTGTTACTTGAAAAAGAAACACGGCCTGCGTACTATTACCGTTTTTACAGTAATAGCGCGCGTAAATACCGGTATTACGGTAGTTTTAACGCTGGCTTTTTGCTCGCAGCTCCCTGAGCTCTGCCAGATACACATTGCTCTTCATGCCTACAATACCATGTTTTACCAGTGTGTTGTTTGACTGTGCTGTACTGCAGCCTGCTGTAAAATGTGTTGCTTTATGTTTGTTCTTCAGTTTCAGTTAAAAGTGTTTTATACTTAGTTGCCTACACTCAAGGAATTTCCGGGAGACTCTGAATTTCTGGGAGTTCTCCTGGACTCACGGGAAAGTAGGGTATTTATTAACCTCCCGCTTAATAAATACCTCTATATTAAAGTGGCGGGAGGTGGGGCTTATGATGTGAATCGTGCGTCATCTTGGTCCCACCCCCTGCTGCAATTGGACATAAACTGTGATGAACGTTTAGGGGGCAGGCCAATTTATGCAACCCACCTGGCCCCGCCCTCAACACACCCACCTCCCCCTGATCTCCCAGGGTACCTCTTGCCAAAGTCGGCAAGTATGCTTTTACAGCATGCATAGCACAGCTCCTGGGGTTAAATGTATCAAACTGAGGATTTTGCAAGTCACGATATTCGGCAACTTGCAAAATCCGCTCTGAAGTCATGTGCAATTCAATATATAAGGGTCAATTTGGACGTATCACTCATTATACTATGTCCTGTCTGAGGCATGTGGGGTACATGGGTGTAATTATTTTGAGGTCTGCAAAAGTCATGTCCATATATATTTCATCATGTCTATAGCACGTTGCCATAATAAACTTTGATAGCAGCCTGTCAGAGATCTGTATTGTTGTCTGTGGATTCTCTTGACACATGTTGCTAATTAAACCCGCTTTTGTACTGCAGTAAACACCCTTGACACATAGGTTTGTTTCAATTAATATTATCCATAATTAAAATATATTTATACATAAAAATAGAAGTTATATGTTTATATTATTATTATATATTTATAATGAATCTCAAAAAACCTGCCGTGCAATGTTGAAATTCAGCAAATCAGATAAACAGCAGACAGAGCATTGGATATTTAAAAAAACAGACGTCATGCAGTTCAGGAGGGTTTACAATCCAATGTGGAGGAGGACAAATATAATAATGTTTCCGAGACGAGTTTACAGGAGTGGGTATGAGTCACAAAGGCCGACCAGTAAAAGAAAACTTTCTTTACAAAATTGTCAGCAATGCAGGATGAACAAAGCATAAGTCATACAGCTAACAATGGAGGAATGACAAAGTATTAATAATGTACATATTATAGACAGTTCAACTACATATAGCTAGACTTACCTGTCATAAATTCAGCACCCTGGTGTATCTTACATACATATGTCTTACACAATCTTATACGTCTCTGGCTTTTATTATGCTTAATGGGGAATTGACATGGGATAAACCATTTTCTTTACTTTCCTTATTGTAGTCTAAAAAACATCTTTAGATATTTTTATTATTTAAGATGCACTTATTAGATATTCTGACCATTCCAGAATGAAATAAATAATTTACAAAACTTTTCACCACCTTAGGAGGTGCCATCAAAAATGAGTGAGTTAAGGATATTTTTACCACAGTAAGTACCACAGGTATGTAATGGACAGGGAAGGGGCTGACAGATTTTAGCCCAGGGGGGCAAGACTCAACTCAGCAGCCTATTAGGAACATTTTAAAAGAAAAAAAATGAAGGTGGCCCAGTGACCCAGCCAAAGGTTGTCCACTATGGGACCGGTTCCGGGGGCAAATGCCACCCTGCCCCCCAGCCCAGCCTGACCCTGGTAATGGAACAGCTAAATACTGACTGTTTTTCCATGTAGCACACAAATACTTGATAGCTTATTTGTACACTGAAATTTAAAGTAGATATTTGTGTGCTGCATGAAAAAACAGTCAGTATTTAATTTATGTGCAAAACAGAATACTAATTTGCACCCCTTGCATTGTAACATGGTTTTGTCCAGGAGATTGAATTAAGAAGTTTCTCAAGTTAAGATCCTTAATGAATCAGGTCCTTTGTTGTGAATGTGAGTGGGTGAGTAGTCTTTAGAACCAAAATGATCAATCCCCATATCTTTTTGCATGCTTTCACTAGCGGTAAAAAATGCTAGTAAACGCATGATTTAAAGCGTGTATTGGCCTTATAGGCTGAGTAAATTTCATGTCTCAATATTTTTTGTATAGATTTTTTTTTAGATTTACTATCCTTGGCCCTGATTCATTAAGGATCTTAACTTAAGAAACTTCTTATTTCAGTCTCCTGGACAAATGTTACAATGCAAGGGGTGCAAATTAGCATTCTGTTTTGCACATAAGTTAAATACTGACTATTTATTCATGTAGCACACAAATATCAACTTTAAATTTCAGTGTACAAATAAGCTATCAAGTATTTGTGTGCTACATGAAAAAACAGTCAGTATTTAACTTATGTGCAAAACAGAATACTAATTGTCACCCCTTGCATTGTAACATGGTTTTGTCCAGGAGACTGAAATAAGAAGTGTCTCAAGTTAAGATCCTTAATGAATCCGGCCCCTTGTGTTCTATCCTAAAATATATGTCTCCTATCTGCCTACTTGTCTATCTCATAACTATATCTCGCATACTTCTCTCCATCTCTCATAAAACCAAATAGAAGCAGTATTTGTTTTTTGTTTTTTTACATATGTTTACAATATTTATTAAAATAATCTATAATGTACACAGAGAGCTGGTACAGAACTTAATTATCTTTTTGTAAGTTTAATAAATATGGACAAAATAATTACTTTCAGACTGTAATCAATTAACCATAACGGTTTCTTGTGTGTCCCTTGCTGGGAATAATTATAAATGTTAATGTGTTAATCAGTGTAAAGCAAGCGGGGAGTAGAGACAAAATGTTTAGAGACTGTGCCATTCATTAGATGACATCAACAACCATCAAATAATGACACTTGCACACAAGAAAAGCAGGAGGTAGAATGATAGAAGAAAATAGTTTGTATTTTGCTCACCTGTTCATTAGCTACAGTAATTAATGAACATTAAACATCATTTTCACATTATAGTATGCAATTTTACAAAATTTTGGCATAATTTAAAAATAATTGTCTGGTATAAATAATTTTGTTGCTGGTAGGACTGACACCAGACACAAGAGGAGTCCCTAGAACCGTCGTGATGAGATCTTCACCATTCCCATAGAATGCCATATGATCAACAGGACTCCAGGAGGTAAATGTATTAAAGTGAGATTTTCACAAATCACCGATATTCGGCAACATTGCCGGCTAAACTTAAAGCGGCAATGTGATTTAAGGCAAAACTGATCAGTTCTCTAAAATCTGAAAACTGAGTGCAGTGTGTAGAGCTGAATGCACGTGTGACGGCCATCTTTTTTGTTTGTTATTACTGTTCACCGTACTGTTGCCATTGATTGTTTTCGTCCCCATTGTTCCACTTACACAGACCAGAATCTTCCTCTCTTTAGATCTACCTTAAACATTTATTTCCTCCAAAATAAACACCCATTTGATTGTTCGTATCCACAGTGTGTGGTCCTTTATAGAATTTGAATTTGATGGCAGATAAGAACCACTTGGCCCATCTAGTCTGCCCATTGTTTTATTAACCTATGGTAACCTCAAATCCTTTTTGATCCTTTATTCTTTATAGCGATATTCTTATGTCTATCCCAAGCATGTTTAAACTGCTCTACTGTATTAGCCTCTACCACCTTGGATGGGAGCCTATTCTACTTATCCACTATCCTTTCTGTGAAATACGTTTTCCTCAAATTTCCTCTGAGAGAAAGTACTTCACAGAAAGGGTAGTGGATAAGTGGAATAGCCTCTCATCAGAGGTTATTATTCAGAGGTTTAGTGTGGTCGAGTATAAGGGGCTTCCAGAGTCAACCCTTGGTGGATTCAGTTAGTCTGCATCCCACCATACTGTGTAGAAGACTCTGGTGAAGGCACTGAAGTGAAGAGACAACATTTCATTCAATACTAAGATATGCATGTTCAGAAGATCAGAGTTGGGACCGATGGAGGGAGGACTGGCACAGCAGGCAGCCTTCATCTCTGGGCCCCGTAGCGGCCACAAACCCTATGATGGCAATAGTTCTGCCACTTATCCTCTTCCTTTTATCAAGCACAGAACTTCACCATTCTCCTCCATCATCATTCTGACGTCTTCAGCATTATCCCTCTCAGCTCCTGTATCTTCTCTATTCACCTGTGAAAAAATGGAACTGAGGTGAGACAGAATTAAAGAACGCTCAGGTGCACATACCCTTAGTGTATAAGTAATTATTTTAAACATGAGCTCTTTCCAGTGATGTCTGATGATGTAGCCTGACTCATCCCGCACTTGCGGACACAGTGTTCACAGAGAACAAGTCCATGGGAAGAGTAGGCAGGATTGTGCTGCAGCTTTTACTTAGTGGACTCATGTTACTGCTATTGCTATGTGTGCATTATGTTTAACATAATTTGTTTCCTCAGAGATTAACCCTGCCTCCATCTCACCCACACTTCCTCTCCAACTCTAAAATCATATGCCCCAAACGGCCAAATTTTAGGTGACTGTCCCCAGAGATGTCCGTCAGACCTTCCTTCTATAGTACAGAATAGAAAGGAGAAGGGTGTAATTGGGGCACTCCAAAGATATGATATTAAAATGTAACCTTTATTAGTATGCATTAAAATAGGGGTAGAGAAATAAGCGAAATAAAAGAACAAATAGTAACATACAGTGATACAATACAAGTTTAAAATGCAAACTATGTTTGCAAGAGCTCCTACAAACGACACTCAGCTGTATGCACAAAAACTGAATTAAGTTTAAAGTGCCACTATGGTCATGATAAACCTGTAATTAAGCAGGTGTACTTCTGCATATATAAATGGTCTGGATATAACAAGAAGATCTCCAAAAATAATGAGATCTGTAACTAGTGCCAAAGTCCTTAGCCAAATAGTAACATCGAGCGCTAAGGATAGCTATCTCAATTTATAGTGAGAAACTGGCACTGCAAATAACAAACGGTTGCCGCAAGTGTAGTGAAGTCGGCAATAATTGACCTCTGATCGCGGGATTATGTGAAAAGTTCCCTGCCTATAATAACTGGGGAGCGATCAGAGGAATAAAGATCCAGATTAACCTAAAATAGCAGATAAATGTAGGAGCCCTGAAACGCCAACGTGCGTTTCGCTGGGCTGCTTTTTCAAGCCTTGAAAAAGCAGCCCAGCGAAACGCGCGTTGGCGTTTCAGGGCTCCTACATTTATCTGCTATTTTAGGTTAATCTGGATCTTTATTCCTCTGATCGCTCCCCAGTTATTATAGGCAGGGAACTTTTCACATAATCCCGCGATCAGAGGTCAATTATTGCCGACTTCACTACACTTGCGGCAACCGTTTGTTATTTGCAGTGCCAGTTTCTCACTATAAATTGAGATAGCTATCCTTAGCGCTCGATGTTACTATTTGGCTAAGGACTTTGGCACTAGTTACAGATCTCATTATTTTTGGAGATCTTCTTGTTATATCCAGACCATTTATATATGCAGAAGTACACCTGCTTAATTACAGGTTTATCATGACCATAGTGGCACTTTAAACTTAATTCAGTTTTTGTGCATACAGCTGAGTGTCGTTTGTAGGAGCTCTTGCAAACATAGTTTGCATTTTAAACTTGTATTGTATCACTGTATGTTACTATTTGTTCTTTTATTTCGCTTATTTCTCTACCCCTATTTTAATGCATACTAATAAAGGTTACATTTTAATATCATATCTTTGGAGTGCCCCAATTACACCCTTCTCCTTTCTATTCTGTACTATTGATATTGTGTAGGGTGCACCCCCTGGTTGGTATTCTAATATCCCAGGTCGGTTATTTAACATTTATTCACTATTGGAGGAGACAAGCAGATAGATTACACATTTTTTCTTGTGCGGTGGTAAACCCTCTTTTGTTCATTTTCAGACCTTCCTTCTAGTCTCCATGCATGGCTCATTCAGATAAGCACATTGACTACTGACTGGTAACTGCCACACTGGCCATCACCTCCATTGTCACTGCTTAACAGTGCCAAAATCCATCATGGTGCTCGGATCCATTAACCACCAAGTACAAGCCCTATAGTGAGAACCATTGCCAGGATTCCATCAGGTAAGTGCCTGCTGTAAGTGGAGTGTCAATGGGAGACAGCAGAGGGACAGACTGGTGGGGGAATTTCTGTGCAATATATGGCTGGTAATTTGGGGACAATCCTTTGTGCAATTTATTGCTGGCAAATGTGGGAGGACCCTTTGTATACTTGATGGCTTGCATTTGTGACTGGCAATTTTGGGTAGATGCTCTATGCAATCAATGGCTGACAATTTTGGGAGTATCCTCTGTGCAATTATGGTTGGCAATTTGAGAGGATCCTCTAGGCCAGGGGTAGGCAACCTGCGGCTCTCCAGGTGTTGTGAAACTACAAATCCCAGCATGCCTTGCCACCACTCTGCTGGTTTTCTACTGGCAAAGCATACCGGGACTTGTAGTTTCACAACACCTGGAGAGCCGCAGGTTGCCTACCCCTGCTCTACGCCATATATGGCTGGAAATTGTGGGGGAAACCCCTATACAATATATGTCTGGCATTTAGGGCTGCAACTTCTTTGCAGTTTATGGCTTGTAATGTGGGCTTTTCTCTATGTAATATATTGCTGACAATATATGACTGGTAATGATGTGCAGCTATGTGTGATATATTGCTAGTAACGGGGGGTTCTTTGTGCAATGTATGGCTGTCAAGGGATGTGTCCTCTGCACATATTAGAGGATGAATTCTCATATTCCTAGCCTAGAAACAAAGCTATAAAAGTATTTTATTATTCCTATATTCCTTGGTTTTTGGCCAAACTATGCTTACCAGTTCTGCTTAAAAGGAGGTGTGGCCAATAATAGAGATTTGGGGGCTCATGTAGAGCATTTGCACCCGGAATGTAAAGGTACCTACGTTCAGTCAGATGTATCTCATGATGTGTCTGACTGAACATAACTAGTATTGGTACCAGGTGTACGTCAGGGGTAACAAGTGTGTATACTTACAGCCCCCTAATGAAATCGTAGTTATAGCGAAGACAAAGCATAGAGATAGTGTAGAGATGTGGCTTGCATTAGTTATAAATGCTAAAGCCTCATTACACTATTTGTACACAATATAATAATGTAATGAAGAGTCATGAAAACAAGAAAATAGTATCTTAACACTATTATTGATAAACGTGAAAGTCAAATGTACCATATAAAATATAACTAAATATAAACACAGATACAAAATACACTTAAAAACAAATATCTGTTGTTTTCCCCCTTTACAAATGAATTGGGAATTTTTTTTCTTGCTGCAATTTTACTGGAAACATCAATTTAAGTAATGTGAATTGTCATCTCGGACTTCTCATAATATAGCAGCCACACTAATGATTTCATTACTATCAGCTAGAGCGGTCAATCTGCATTGAGCCAATCAGAAGAGGCTAGCTAGTCCTGCTGATCGCTATCATCATGATTGCGTCTTGTTGCACTAGCTTTCCAGCAATAGTTACGCATTCTGCATCTGCATCCAGGTCTATTTCAGTTGTAATCACATGATCACGCCCTTATTGTACTCGGCCAGCTCTTGTCCATCCCCTCTTTTCCCTGTTCCACTTCCAAAGTGTAAGATATGCCAAATTCTATGTAGGTATGCATGTATACACATACATGGTGCAGTACTGAAGTGCGGATATTATGCAAAGGAAACAAATGTACGGGAGCCCCTTTATTTGTACCTGGATTTACTTTTTCAAATGTAATTATCTTAGGCTAGGTAGGTATGGTTCCTATACCGGATGGGCCCTGAAGAACATATATGGTAAGATAGCAAACCAAAAGTGTCTTCTATAAGGGACATCTACCCTAAACCCTATATGTATCCAGACATTGGTGGTCACATTAGTTAGAAGCAGATTCCACAGTTACAAAACAGAAATAAGAAAAGGTGTAGGCAACTAAAGTCACCAAGCTTAAAGTAACAACTCTGTTATCTGTCCATATTTTTTGCTGTTCCTTTATTAACCTCATAAATAGCTTTTTTTATATGATGCGTTTGGCAGCATGGTGGCTCAGTGGTTAGCACTTCTGCCTCACAGCTCTGGGGTCATGAGTTCAATTCCCGACCATGACCTTATTTGTGTGGAGTTTGCGTGGGTTTCCTCCGGGTGCTCCGGTTTCCTCCCACACTCCAAAAACATACTAGTAGGTTAATTGGCTGCTATCAAAATTAACCCTAGTCTCTCTCTCTCTGTCTGCCTGTATATATTAGGGAATTTAGACTGTAAGCTCCAATGGGGCAGGGATTGATGTGAGTGAGTTCTCTGTACAGCGCTGCGGAATCAGTGGCGCTATATAAATAAATGATGATGATCATGAGTTAAGGAGATACAACGAAACAGTGGTATTGCAAAAACAAGACGTAACACTTGTTTAGTATTAAGCATATTATTGTTTTAGATCCATGTATTATATCTAATATCACTGCATTTTAATATTTTTTTTCCAAATGAAATGGTGTGTGGCTGTATTTGAGTAGTATGGTGCCTGGCTGAACAGAATGAACATTTGTTAATTGGGGCATAAAATGAGTCATCATCTGTAATCCAAAATGGCCATTCTTAAAAACACAAATTTACTGTATATCTTAATTAACAGAACAGATTACACTTCAAATCAAGTAACTCTAATGTTTCATGTTGTGGTTTCAGAAAAACATAATCCGCTGTCAGAAGTATAATTGAAAATGACTTATTCTGCTATTTATATTATATACCACTCTGCCCTATCAAACTTGTTTAAGCAACTCATTCACATTTGATTTAGAAATTCTTTCAAAATCGCAGCACAGATTTAATATAAATATCCCAAACTCCCCTATTACATAAATTAAGTTACATGTAGAGTTTTATAGTATGTACCTACTTATTTTGGGTTCATTACATATGGGCAAATATTTTTTGGTGCGTCTTCTTTAAAAGGTTTGTTAATACTGATTTTGCAGTTGTCTTTTACTGCTTTAGTAGTAGTAGAAATCTTGAATTCCTATTTTGTAGAACAGTTATATAGAGTTAAGAAATTTATAAATGTTTATTTTGCCAATTTAAGGAGGCAAAATTAAATCCACTGCCTGTGGCTGTAAAATTGGCTCAAAAATAAGCACAATATCTGATAATATTCTATTCAAAGACAATCGAATCATTATCAGCATGTCGGTAAATGCTGTTGAAAGATGAACACGTCACCGTTACTGGCCTATTCCAGTCATATTGGAAGTGATATGGCCACTTGCATTATTGCGTGTATGGTCAAAATAGACATTGGACCTATCACACTGGGCAGTAGCATCGTTCATGTTCAAGAGATAAATGGCATTAATGATGATGATGATGATGGCGATAATGTTTCTTGTAAGAAAATCACAATTATATTACCAAATAGCTCTTAAATTATATTTACATAATACATATGTATTAAATATATAAATTACACAGTATAATTATATAGTTAAAAAGCCTCAGCATTGTATATATTATATATGTTATAGGCCAAGTGTAAAGTCAAGTTATTCTATTGCAGCGTAGGCCAACCCGCGGCTCTGTGAGCTTTAACATGTGGCTCCTGGTTTGCAGCGTGACTACAACGTAGGTCAGAATGGGACACAGTGAGCTGCTGGACTGAAAGGAAGCAGCAGCATCATGTGACCTCCTCTGCACAATGCAGGATGGTCACAGTGCCACAGACAAGCCAATCAGGGAAGGAGGAGGAGAGAGTGTAGTGGGCTCTAGTGGCTAAGTGTGGGAGGTGTGAGAGGTAAGTAAGAGGCATGTGAGATCTGATGGCATGTGAAGAGAATGATATGCATGTGTAACGAGCCGCGGAAATCCACAGCTCGCTTTCTCTAGCTGCGTCCCGGCTGTCATAGCAACAGCCTGGATGTCACTTCCCCTCTACTCTGTCCTGACCGTCACCATGACAACAGTAGGGATGCTTTCTAATCAGCGCCGCGTCCCAGAAACGTTGGGCAGCCGGGCACATGCGCATTAAGTAAATAATAACCTGCAGGCTAATTAATGTATTTATTAATTATGTAGCCCCTGGGGGGATTTTGCGGGCAGGGCTCTGTTTGGCTGCTTCCTGTATTTAAGGCAGGGAGGGCTTAGCCTCCCTGCCGATTATAGCGCCTCTTGAGGAATTGCTGACCTGCTGTGTTTAGTACCTTGTGAATACTGCTGATACTCTGGATTGACGTATCGTTGTTTTCTGATGGCCCTGACCTCTGGACCTGTTTCTTGGATTCTCCTGTTTGCCGCCAGCAATCTGGCTGGACCAATATGCAGTATGTAGATTTAACCTCATGTATCTGACTCCTGTTAAACTATAGATAATAAGCTTCCGGGCAGGGCCCTCTTAACTCTTCCTGTTTTACCCAGAATTGTTTATTACTGTTTGTACCTAATTGCAAAGTTCTACGGAATTTGTGGCACTATATAAATAATTGTTGATGATGATGATTTGGGGTGGGTGTTTGTAAGGCTGAGTAGGAGTACATCTATAACACCTGTCTACTCTGTACTTTCTATAAACATCAAAAACCAGGCTACTTGTGCTGCACACTTAGAGCAGAACCTTTTCCATTCGCCCATTATTTGGAATGCAAATGATGGTAGAAATTCTGGGTGCAATTAAAATAATGATGGAATCCCGCGTGGATCACGTATACTCAAATTTCACTAGAGAAATGTGCGTAGTTCTGCGCCAAATTGAGTCATTTTTAACATGTGGCACATCAGCAATTACTGTACTTTAAATACAAGAACTTTATTATTTTGATTTATCAATTGCAAAATATTTTTTGCAATGTATTTGTATGATTAAATGATAAAACTTCATAAAGCCAACTCAAACGTCCTAAATCAAAATAGGCTATATTGTATAGATTGACAACAGAATTGTTTTCTGATGAAAACTAAACAGTCCATGAATGAAATGTGTAACAATTGTCTTGCTTACAAATTCCTACAGGTTTGTAGGCAGTAGCTGTGCGGACTGTAAATTAAAGAAAGATGAAATGGAAACCCCTATTAAATGATTGCAGCTGCCATAACATTTCAAAATCTTATGACGTGCACTTAAATAATAAGTTACCATGGATACCAGCGTTACTTGTCTGCATGTTACATCAGAAATTTTTTGTTGAAAAATAATTAGCAATTCTCAAGATCCACACAACACACGAGTTAATAGCTGAATTCCAAAAATTAATTTCTGGTGGTGATGAAATTATTGAATTTGAAACTCCTTAAACTATTGTTGTAACAATGCATATATAGCTTTAATATATGTTGATATACACTATATGGATATAAGTATTCAGACGCTTGACCATTACACCAATAAGGACTTTAATAACATTGAATTCAAATACATATACTTTAACATGGAGTTGGTCCCCCTTTTGCAGGGATAACAGCTTCCACTCTTCTTGGAAGGATTTCCACAAGATGTTGGAGTGTTTCTGCGGGAATTTGTGCCCATTCATTCTGTAGAGCATTTATGAGGTCAGACACTGATGTTAGACGAGGAGGCCTGGCTCACAATCTCCGTTCCAGTTCATCCCAAAGGTGTTCGATGGGGTTGAGGTCAGGGCTCTGTGTGGGCCAGTCAAGTTCTTTCATACCGAACTCATCAAACCATGTCTTTGTAGTCCTTGCTTTGTGCGCTGGGGCACAGTCATGTTGGAATAGAAAAAGACCTTCCGCAAACTGTTACCACAAAGTTGGAAGCATAGCATTGTCCAAAATGACTTGGTATGCTGAAGCATTAAGATTGTCCTTCATTGTAGATAAGGGGCCTGTCCCAAATCCTGAAAAACAGCCCCATACATATATGCAGTCAATGTTTTGTTCCGTTAACACATGTCCCAACACCTCTGGTCTGTGATAGGCTTTGTTGCTACTAAAATGGACTTTCTAAGTTTCTGACTTGTGACTGACTGGACTGTTAACAACACATTTTCCAGTTTAAGTCTATGACCTGGTGGGAGCCATGCAGAGTTACCTTACTTGGCTTTACTCCAGACCCATTGTTCCTCAACTCCTCCGGAGGCGTGGAATATTGGGGTGGGAAGGACGCCTTGCTGTGCTGTTGCTTGCTGAAAAGGAAACTGTCAGAGCTCAGCCTGACGTCACAAGTAGTGGCCGGACCAATGTAACACTCACGCTGTGTCGCGGCTGGTGACTGTGGATGATCATATAACTAAGCCGCCGCAAGCATTACATGGAAAAAGAATTTCTCATTCAGAGACATTCTTCAGTTTAGTGGCCGACCTCAGTGGCGCCCTAGACAGTTGCCTAATGGTAGTGCCTGGCCTGATGGTTCATTTTTAAAATGTCCTAAGTTTCTCAAAGAAATTCCAATACATATAATAAATATGAAAATTATTTCATATAAATTATTTCATATAGACATGTGGTAGTACTTTCCAACTTTCTATTCACAGTATGTTATACTTATATTTAAAATTTCAATGATATCAATGTAGGGATCCAATTTTTAACTGTCATGTTTATTTAGTTAAGAGTAGACCTGTCATTATTTTTTTTGTATTTTCCCAAGGGATGTTGGACTACAACTCTACTACAATGGATGTGTGCACCGGAGTGGCCCAGTTTTATTGTTGACTCATCTTATGACACAGGGCAGCATAAACCCCCACTCCAGCTGGGTGGGAAGATATGCCTGCAGCCATGGGACCCTGGTGGGAGAAAGAGGAACTGTGTACTGCTGTCTACCTTACCATCAGACCCAGGAGAAACCACAGCAGGCCAGAAACTTTGGACTTGTAAGAAATGATTACTTGGGGCTAGGGAGCCACTGGGAAACAAGGGCTAAAAAAAGTAGGGGAGGAATGTGACAAAACGAGTGTGATATGTGAATTATAGCAAATACTTTTTATAGCCTTCTTTTGTTTCCCCAGCTCACCAGACTATAACTGCATTGTCCAATAACATGTGGCTAAGGGGACATTGTAGTTCGGTGTACATATGTAGATTGTTTATTGTATATTGATAACTTGAAGTAAGGTTGCTATTCATTGTCTTTAAAGTGAAGCCAGGGGGATTATGGGTAGGGACCAGGTTGCCATGTGCCTGAGTAGGAAAACTAATTACTGTCCATTGTTCTCACCAGGCTAGTCCAGACAGGCCATCTAACAGGGGAGGTTCTCTGAAAGTTCAGCTCATCTTCACTCCCCTGTCCAACCCCCCCCCCCCCCCCCCTAGTCCAGCACTGACCAATGGTTAAGTAGAATAGACGCAGGGGTTTGCCCAGGGAGGGGAAAGACTGTGGAAATTAGACCTGTGATATATAAGGAACAACTCCAGGGGGGGAGGGGGGGGATGCTTGGATTTCATTCAGGAAGGTGCAAGATGGAGTTTTGAATTGTCGTTTTCTAACTCAAATCTATATATGCAGCTGAGAGGGATCCATGGGTCGTGAAGTCTGGACAGCAGGTGACTATATCTCCTTAAGTTATTGGGGTAAGGGACAGATGATGTGGTAAATCTGCCTGGCATTTATTTACTGTGTGTACATAATATTGTAGTGTGATTTGTATGACAATAAATATACTGTTGTATTTTTATAACTGCATTTTGCCTGAGTGACCATACGAATCCTAGAAGGTACTGGGTAGCGCTGGGCCAGATAAACCCGGTATCTTCACAAGCTGCATGCAAGCCTCACATCACCATTACCAACATCAAGCATCAGATGGAGTGGGGCAAAGCACACCGAAACTGGACTGTGGAGCAGTGGAAACGTGTTCTGTGGAGTGATGAATCACACTTCTCTGTTTGGCAGTCAGATGGGTGAGTCTGGGTTTGGCGGATGCCGGGAGAATGTTACCTAGCTGAGTGCATTATGCATACTGTGAAGTTTGATGGAGGGGGTATAATGGTATGGGGCTGTTTTCAGTGTTTGGGCTAGGCCCCTTATCTTCAGTGAAGGGCAATCTTAATACTTCAGCATACCAAGTCATTTTGAACAATGCTACTATGCTTCCAACATTGTGGCAACAGTTTGGGGAAGGCCCTATTCTATTCCAACATGACTGTGCCCGAGTGCACAAAGCAAGGACTACAACGACATGGTTTGAAGTGTTCAGTGTGTAAGAACTTGACTGGCCCACACAGAGTCTTGAGCTTAACCCCATCGAACACCTTTAGGATGAACTGGAACAGAGCCAGGCCTTCTCGTCCAACATCAGTGCCTGACCTCATAAATGCTCTACAGAATGAATGGGCACAAATTCCCACAGAAACACTCTAACATCTTGTGGAAAGCCTTCCAAGGAGAGTGGAAGCTGTTGTCGCTGCAAAAGGGGGACCAACTCCATGTTAAAGTAAATGTTGGTGTAATGGTCAAGCGTCCGAATACTTTTGTCCATATAGTGTGTTTCATTGTGTTACTAAATAAGTACCAGTTGCAACTGCAGATAGTTCACCCTGAAGTAAATTTAATTTATTTAAGTTCATGCCAAACATAAGACTAAACATGGAATTAACTTTAAACTTCAAACAAATTAACTTTATAAAATAATGAAGCTCATTAACTTTCAAAACCACAATATAATAATAAAAACGTTTAATAGCTTTGCAAATTTAGCAGTGACTCCAAGCACACATACATAATACATATGATTTTTATTACAGGCTAGTTAATACTCCTTGCATATTAAATGAACCAATTTGCACTAACAATTAAAATGTATCTAGGGGCTCTGTCATAAAGGCAAGATGTAAATGGAAAAACAGCTTTTCAGACTGTCTGTAGCAGATATGTTTTATAATAGTGATATAACATTGATAGGTGTGAACCAGATGTGTTTCCTGTATTCTCAATTTACTTTAGGTGTTAAAAAATATGAGCACTAAACCCGCAAAGAGCTGTTATACTTATGAAGCAATAATAAATATCAACCTATAATAACAGTAGAGAAATGTCATGGAAAAGAAATCGTAATGCAATATCACATATCTTGTTTTCAGTAGTGTACACAAACCAAAATATTTGTGGACAGATGAGATGTGGGGTTAATAGGTTCCTATGTATTATTATTCAGCATAGAGCAGATATCCGAGATATCTACCTGGTCCACCCCTCCCCTCACCCTAGGGAGTGAATATTATCTGAAAAAGAGAGGTGAGGTCTTTGAGAACGTGGCCACTATTCTTGTCCTATAGAATCCAAATTGCTACTATTTGATACAGGAACTGGGGAGCAGGGGGGCATCTGCCCTCCGGGCTGGTCCCACAGTGGTTTACCTTGGGCTGGGTCACTAGGCCAGCTGCATTTTTTCTTTTAAAATGTTCCTAATAGTCCGCTGAGTTCGGTCTTCCCTCCGGGCTAAAATTTGCCAGTCCTCCCTTAATTTGATAGGACTAGGAAGTCTGGTATGTTCCCAGAGTCGTCATCTAGCAATATATATGTATTTTATTTTATGCATTCTGCTTTTATCTTGGGTGTAAATACTTTTCTTTTCCTTTTCTGCTATACTATCTGATAGATGGCAGGTACATATTTTTTACTACTCCTTTTTGAGATATATACAAATGTAAAGTGATCTAAAGGTTTTGGGAGAATTATCAGTTGGTCTTGCGAGTTATGTGATCTATAAATAAGCTTTTCAGCTGTGATAATCTAGTATGCTGTCACCTGTTATTGATGTTACTACACCATGTGGGTCAAAGCTTTCTAGCGTTGGGGCTTCACCCTATATATCAAGGGGGTACTGCTGGCGAGACGATTTAACAAAGTTCGGTTTAGGGGTGATCCTTGTGAAAGTGGGTGTCGCTTTAATCTTTAGTGATGCTTTACTGTGTCCACTGTGCATATTGTCCTCCGTATCTGTAAAACGGCAAATAGAAACACTGATTCAATTTACCGGGGCAGTTCCAAGCTACCTGAAAGTGGGTGTGATATGTGAAACGCACTAGTTGGTCATATACGTGCCCGTGCCATTTTTGCACTTTGTAAATGGCCTTTTATTGTGTTTAAAAAAAGTTTAATAGGTAGCTATAAATATGAGCAATGGAGAGATATTATTACACAATGAAATAAGAAATTAGACATTTACATGTCATTACACTTAGTTGCAGAAAGCCTTGTTTTATGTAATGGTGAGAGAGATCTAGGAGCCCTGGTGGTTTTTCTCCATCATTTATATTTCGAGCCACTTCTTTTGAAGCAGTTAAGAGTAAAAGAATAAATAGGAATGACCTTTAGACTGGTGTTGATAAGACATTGATGCTGTGTTGGCTGTTTATACCACACTTCCTTCCTTTCTGGTTACATCAACGTATCCAGTGTATGCAGCAACATTCCTGGTTGTGGCATGATCTTCTTGCTGATGATCAAATGTTGTCTGTGGGGATAACATGTTCCTGGGCATTCTGATCCTTACTGACTTCGTGCATCTCCCTTTCTTTTCACGCTGTTCTGATCAGATGCTCTTTTACATCCTGAATTCCAGAGTTTACAGTGAACTCTTTCACTGTACTGGTTACTTCTCAATAAATGTCCTGTGCACTTCTCATCCAATAATATGACATTTATTTTGTATATAAAGTCTGTTTTATACCAGTTAGTATTTTGCATTATTTTCGATTAAAAGTAATGTACATATTTTGAGAAATTTCAAATGTTTTAGTCTGCTGAAAGATTTTACTTGTAGTGTTTACACAATATAATATGTGGGAAAGAACATAATACATCTGTTCATAATTGAGCTTAACAAACTATTGGTCATGAGCCGCATCATTCATGTCACTTCCCAAATTCAGTTGTCTATGACTTACTACCTGACTACTTGTACCTTCCAACAGTAATAACAAGATACTTCCATCCAAAACCGGATGCTGGGAGGGTCAGGATTTGGCCAACTGGTGACTTAAAGACACGTACACACCCACACACACAACTGTGTTTACACTAAAGATTCAC
The DNA here is from genome assembly GCF_038048845.1 of Mixophyes fleayi. Lineage (NCBI taxonomy): Eukaryota > Metazoa > Chordata > Amphibia > Anura > Limnodynastidae > Mixophyes > Mixophyes fleayi. Next base: position 336,393,327 of record NC_134403.1, read on the forward strand.
AGATTACTAGCCCCTAAATTGTAAGCTCTCTCATGAGTAGGACCCTCTCTACCCTTTGTTTTCACACATTTATTTTGTCTACTTTGGATGACTTTGTTTTATGTATGCCCTGTTTTCTTTACTGTTCAGTGCTGCATAGCATTGTGGACTTGCACAAAGTGACACTGGAAATTTTGGATTCTAGCAATCTGCCTAATTCAATTCTACCAGAAGTGTGGTATCTAACGAGACGTTTGTCTTCACCAGGGACCCCCCCAAAAGGAGGTTTGGTTTGTGCTGCTAGCACCACGCAGGCGAGACTGGCAGGTATATAGACAGGAACTCATTGGAGTTGGAGATACCCGGAGTATCCTGAGGTTCACTGTAGATGGTAATACCAGGAATACACTGAAGTTTACTGGAGATGAAGTAACAGAAACATGCTGAGGTTCACTGGAGATGGAGGTACTAGGAATAGACTGAAGTTCACTAGAGATGGAGATACCAGGAATACACTGAAGTTTACTGGAGATGAAGTAACAGAAACATGCTGAGGTTCACTGGAGATGGAGATTCCAGGAGTATCCTGAGGTTCACTGGAGATGGAGTAACTGGAATTTACTGAAGTTTACTAGAGATGGAGGCACCAGGAATATACTGAAGTTCACTAGAGATGGAGGTAACAGGAATATACTGAAGTTCACTAGAGATGGAGGTAACAGGAATATATTGAAGTTCACTAGAGATGGAGGTAACAGGAATATACTGAAGTTCACTAGAGATGAAGGTACCAGAAATATACTGAAGTTCATTAGAGATGGAGGTAACAGGAATATACTGAAGTTCACTAGAGATGGAAGTACCAGGAATATACTGTAGTTCACTAGAGATGAAGGTACCAGAAATATACTGAAGTTTACTAGAGATGGAGGTAACAGGAATATACTGAAGTTCACTAGAGATGGAGGTAACAGGAATATACTGAAGTTCATTAGAGATGGAGGTAACAGGAATATACTGAAGTTCACTAGAGATGCAAGTACCAGGAATATACTGTAGTTCACTAGAGATGAAGGTACCAGAAATATACTGAAGTTCATTAGAGATGGAGGTAACAGGAATATACTGAAGTTCACTAGAGATGGAGGTACCAGGAATATACTGAAGTTCACTAGAGATGAAGGTACCAGAAATATACTGAAGTTCACTAGAGATGGAGGTAACAGGAATATACTGAAGTTCACTAGAGATGTTGGTAACAGGAATATACTAAAGTTCACTAGAGATGAAGGTACCAGGAATATACTGAAGTTTACTAGAGATGGAGGTACCAGGAATATACTGAAGTTCACTAGAGATGGAGGTACCAGGAATATACTGAAGTTCACTAGAGATGGAAGTACCAGGAATATACTGTAGTTCACTAGAGATGGAGGTACCAGGAATATACTGAAGTTCATTAGAGATGGAGGTAACAGGAATATACTGAAGTTCACTAGAGATGGAGGTACCAGGAATATACTGAAGTTCACTAGAGATGGAGGTACCAGGAATATACTGAAGTTCACTAGAGATGGAGGTACCAGGAATATACTGAAGTTTACTAGAGGTGGAGGTACCAGGAATATACTGTAGTTCACTAGAGATGAAGGTACCAGAAATATACTGAATAGAATACATACAGAATACCTACCAGAATACTTGGATAGTACAGGACACTGAATATCAGGATAGATGATAAACCCAGGATAGTGCAGCCAAACAGACAAGTAGTAACAGGCTTGTTAGACACATGGATCTTACACCATATATTGCCAGATCAGGATGTTTAAATATGCTGGAGGATAGGTGGAGAAAGAGCAGCCAATGTTGCAGAAGGGAGGACATTAATAAACAGGCATGGGTATATGTAATTCCGTAATCCAAAATAGTGTCCACCATCAGAACGAGACGTCGGAGCTACCGAGGAGAAGCCCGACGGAAGAGATCAGACTTGCACGCCGGACTCCAGTAAGAGCAGTGAATGGCGCTTTACTAATCAATTGCAATAACTAACCTCCCTAAAGAACTGCAGTACAAATGTATGTTGCACAGCATTCTGCATTTTGGTAGGGTATGTATATTATCAGTCACTACCGTCTAATCCTATTGGTTAATTGACTGCAGAAAATATGATCCCATTTGTTTTTTAAAAAGGGTAAACTACAGATGTAGAGGTGTTTGTATTTCATCACTTTTTATGTTGAAAGGGCAACTTTTGGTTACTAATAACTGGCAAGACACTATTCTCTCTTGTGTATTGGACATTTCATTGCATTATATACAACATGATGATATTGGGTAATGTGACTTTAGCATTTATTACCAAAACTGCCAAGCCATAACTCTACCCTATCCTTAGGTATACTCTTCTATGCCTGAACTCTGGGCCGTAACTAGGGCTGTGCGACAGGGGCGACCGCCCAGGGCGCAACTCTGAAGGGGGGCGCAATTTAGGAATATTTTAGGTACATTTGGTTAAAATTGAAAGCTAGGGGGGCAGCATTTGTTTTTCTCGCCCCAGGCGCTAGAATTCTAAGTTACGGCTCTGCCTGAACTAAACCTAATGCAAATACTATTATATGTCATTTTCTGCATTTTCTGCTTATGTTCAGAGTGCAAATGCATCCAACTGTAATAGAGAAAAAGTGAAAAGTTAAAATACAGTCCTTGCTTACTACCCCTTTAGAAGAGAACTTGATATATGTGAATGCACCTGTTGGTAACGTTGCAGGAAATCTTCCTGTATAAGTGAATGACAACATTTTAAAATCATTGGAAAATCCAATATGCAATATTTCATTTGTCCTTTTTGTTTTTTTAAATATTTTCTTGCTGGACTAAATTGAATAACTTAGATACTTTGCCTACACCAGCTGCTCATTGTGCAACGACCAGACTGTACCTGACAATAGTAGTTAGTGAAGACGGCTCAGTAGGCAGTGCAACAGCTGTACAATTAATTTAACAGTGCAGAAATGATAGACAAAATTACTCAATAGATCATACAGGAAAGATTGTGATCTCAGGCTAGAGTTTGTGGATATGAACCTCTGGGTTATACGCTATGCACATAGATCTTGTCTCTTCTGCTCTTTGTCACTGTGAAGTGTCACCAACTACAATTACAGCTAAGGTTACCTTGATTGATAGGCTCATCAAAAAAGGTGAATTAAGAGATAATGCTTCCCAAGGGAGCCTGTATTAAAAAAACAATACTATAAAATGTTAACTATTTTAAGCCCAATAATATTACTCAATGGCACAAGCAACGTAGGCAATGGCGGATTTTGTTCTGTAATGCATCTTAGACCACTAGTGTTAGGCTGAGGTATGCAGGACCCACTTGCAAATCCAATTGCAAAAGCCATGTAAAAGCTGAAAATCATGATTTTATTAACCACACCTATTTATGCTATAAATACTGAATAATTTACAATATGGACATCTCGGATTATCAGAATGTCACACCAGCAGAGGGTATTTCATGAGATGACTCTCCTAATCTTGTGGGAGGCAGTGTCTCGTCCACTTGTGAGATTATTTTAGTGGGAGCAGGACTGTGTGTGACAATACAATGTGAGATAATGGAAGGAGCACTGTCTCCCAATGAAAACAGAGTAGTGATCTGAGATCCCTGTTAAATGGATTCAGGTTGACTTTGGTGTCCAATACACCACTTTATGAAACAAAGCTCACACATCTGATTTATTTATATCAAAGGGCGATAAAGGCACTTTTTGCCATGTTTTTCTCTAAAGATGCTATAAATACTTGGAGTTCCAGGGAGGATACTCTGTTAACCCCAATGTCCTAACCTGTACAACAGTGGAATTTTTATTAAATAGCTTATTTCTTCAAATGTTTCATGGCCACCTTGAAGGTGAAGAATTACGGGTCCCTGGAATCCATAATGTCTTAGAATTAAAATCTCTCACATAGATTAACATGGTTGTTACAATATTACTTGTGGTCAGCATGGGGCTGGATTCCCTAGGGCAGTGTTGGCTAACCTGTGACACTCTAGGTGCTGGGAAACTACAAGTCCCAACATGCGTTGCCAATATATAGCAGCTTATTGCTGGAAGGGTATGCTGGGACTTGTAGTTTCACAACACCTGAAGTGTCAGGTTACCAAAACACTGCCCTAGGGTGATGTGGTCCGGAACAAAAATTCCCACAACCCTGGTGGTGTGTGGGGGGAAATAAAATTACAAAGTTTTTAATACTAAAGACACCATTAATAGTCTGGGCATGCTGGTGCTTGTAGTACTACAAGCACCAGCATACCCATTCCTACCAGGGCCTGCTGGCATTTGGGAAACCACAAGTGACAGCACGCCCTGGCACCCAGGACCAGTCGTGACTTGTAGAACACCCACACAAAGTTTAAATAAAACACACACCTTATTGGCAAAATACATGTATTAAAAAGAAAAGAACACACCCACTCCTTTAATACTTACCAACATCCATGTTCTTGATCTGTAATGGATCCAATCTTGTAAGCTTTAAAAAAAAAAAAAAAATATTTTATCCAAGCGTACAAAAAAAAATCATCTTTTCTTGCAGCTTGAAAACCCAAGACAATCCTCCGGAACATGCTTGTAGAGAATAAAAAAATGGGGCATGCCCGCTTCTGTACTCAGAAACTGCTGTCACATACAGGGCATAATAAGGGTTCTACACCCCTAGCGCCCCCCTCCCTCAAATCATTAAAGGAAAATTCAGGATTATTATCCAGCAAAGAAATTTAGACAAATTCCCTTACCTGTTCTTGCTGTTCTTTCTTGCTTGTTCTTGTAGTGTTGTTGTTGTTTAGCTTTATCCTCATGAACGCCAAGAAATACAGAGATCACCCTCCCAACAGCCATTTCATCACACCCCAGTGGCCAATTCATGATACCCCTGGCAATTTCATTACCCTCTTCCCAAGTTAATTAATCACCTACCCCACAGCCAATTCATCACCCACCTTAGCTCCTCCCACATAACGTCCACTTGCTAATTTATAACACTAGTGAAAAAAATATATAAATGTCTCTTAACACCCAGTGGCCAATTCATGACCCTCTTCCCCAGCCATCAAATCACTGTGCCCCTTATCACACGGCCCCCTCAGTACACTGTGCCCCTTATCACATGGCCCCCTCAGTACACTGTGCCCCTTATCATACGGCCGCCTCAGGACACTGTGTCCTTTATCACACTCTGCCCCCCTCCATCACACACTGCCCTTCAGAACACTGTCCCACTTCATCATACTTTCCCCCTTACAGCCCACTCTGTTGTCCCCCTTCAAGACACACTGTCCCCCTGCAGCACACACTGTCCCCCACTGCAGAGCACACTGCCCCCCATTGCAGAGCACACTGCCACTCATTGCAGAGCACACTGCCCCACCCTGCAGCATACCATCCCCCTTGCAGCACACTCTGCCCCACATTGCAGCACAGTCTAACCCCTATTGCAGCACACACTGACTCCCATTGCAGCACACACTAACTCCCTTAATCACATTCTGCTGTCCCCCTTATTTAACTATGCGGCTATGCCCCTCTTAGCTGGTGCAAGGTTTCTCGGCACCCTAGGCAAAACTTCCTAGAGAATTTCTTGTGTTAAGCTGAAGCTATTACAATAACTTAGAGCCTGATTATATAAGGGCTGATAAGCATCTCTAACTAGCCCTGTTGTAGGATAGTAAAAGTCTTATGAAGAATTGTAGACCTACGTCCAATGTGTAAGGCAGTAGAGCAAAGGCTTGTTAACTCTACTGGTGCTGAAGGATAGTGTGGATCTCCAGGGAGATTGAAGTGTAATATTGTAGAGATCCCAGGTTGCATAGTATTTTCCAGGGCAGTGGAGGGGAGTGTGAAAAATCACTAGAGGGTAACAGACTCAGATCAAAGTCACTGTCAATGGCGTTACTCACCCAACCACAGATGCCAGTTGTTGTATCTGCTCCCATAGTTGCACAAAGCCAGTGTAGGTCATGAATGTCGGGTGACAAGCACTGTAGTTGATCTGCCGGAGGATGGGATGATAAAGGGTCAGACACACTGCAGGCAATCTAGGGATGATATGAAAGTCTGCAGGATCTTAGGCAGAAACCGTACGCTACTAGAGCGGCTATGCCTGGAGTACACCTTGGGTGAATCTCTCTCGGTCCGCAGGACTATTTGACCAAATTTTGAATACTTCTTATTGCCCTTTATTTAGACTGAATTAAGATAGGGATTGAGAGGCAATTGGTAAAAAAAAGCCACGCACCCCGTGCTCTTTTTAAAAAAGTAATTTACGTGCAAGTTGTGTTACGGTTTGAATCAGGCCTAGTGTTGGCAATTTTCAGTACACTGACGGATCCGGAAGGGGCGATCAGGGCAATTATTCTCACCACCCACACACACACACACACACACAAGCAATCTTCATCCCATCAAAAATGCAATGGATAGGTCTAAACATCCGGGGGAAAAGGGATGGGGCCAACTGGGACCAGCCAATCAGAGAGAAGCAGGGAAGTGGCTGTGCAAAATCGACCCACCCACCCTAAAAGAAAGTCTAGGTCTGATCCTACTTCAAGGCAAAAAGTTTGTATACTGTTTGCTCTAGACATGGGAAAACAAATTTTTATAGACTCCGATCTTCAATTGAAGAATTATCAGGGAAATGGTGGTATATGTATTTGGCTTTAGAATGCATTGAATTTTAAACAAAGCAACTTCGTATTGTAGAGAATATTACGTATTGCACATTGTTGTTAGTACTCCTCCTACAGCAAAAAATGACCTGCTGATGTTTAACATTAATCCTTACTTTATTCACTCAAAAAAAATATGTATTTTTTTAATCAGTATCAACTGAGCTGAATGTAATTATTGAGTAATTAGGGTGTTTTTGGACATTCTGACTATGAAACTTATAAAGGCAATATATTTTCCAATTCTAATAGTAACTATGCCAGATGCCATTAACCCGGATGCCGTGGGTTTAGTATTTTGATAAGGTGAACCAACATCTCCAGATATACACTATGGCTGTAAGGCATTATAGGATGTGCGTTCTTCTTGTTTTGTTTTTTGTTTTTTCAAAGAAAAATGAAATGTAGTTCACCGAACCTAAAGCTAGTATAAAGTAACTTGAATGTACAGTAATATAGTTTTTCCCTGTTGGTTTCATTGATGAGTCATTGACTAACTTCTGAAGCCTCACAGCAAAAAGCAAACAGCTCTGAACTTAAGCTATAAATTCCCCTAGTACGCACTTTTCAACTGCAGAAGAAAAACATGAAAAATGACAAGACAGGATACAAGGGGGATTTGCTACTTCTTCCAATTCTGCCAAGAGCCAAAATCAAAATATGAAAAGGTTAAAGATGATTGTCAAATGAAGAGGACGAAGTGTAAAGGGAGACGGCAACATTAGGAGTGATACTCTAATATCTGGGCTACGACTCTAGAATTCTGTCAGACTTGCTCTGCAAATGGACAGAATTATGTCAAAGCTTCAAACATTATAATTAGTCAGCAAATATGCCACATAGAATAGAAGAAATATAACATTTGCTACTATTAAAGGTCACTTCTTACAATATAACTTATATATTTAGAACTTTTCTAAAGGTAACAGAGCTCTAACTATATTACAAGTGTTACTTATGTAAGCAACCAAAATGGCTTACAAGCAATTGTGGAACTTATATAACACGGATACCAAAGATACATCAGCAGACCACGCTGATCCTCTTTAATGCACAGAGCAAAAGCCACTCTCCCCTCCTCAGATAAACTAACATTGGCTGATTTTTCTTATTTTCTCAGTTCCATTGAGAGATACAAGCTTGCAGTGTCTCCTGATAAATACGGTTTTCCAAATGTGTACTTACTTTGGAGTGGAAAACATCAAGGGGTATATTTACTAAACTGCGGGTTTGAAAAATGGAGTTGTTGCCTATAGCAACCAATCAGATTTGAGTTATCATTTATTTAGTACATTCTACAAAATGACAGCTAGATGATGATTGAGTGTTATATGACTGTATATTGACTGATAGACCCCCAAATCTTCTTACGTATTACCAGAGCCAGAGCCGTAACTCAGAATTCTGGTGCCCTGGGCGAGAAAGACAAATGCCGCCCCCCTAGCCCACAACTTTAACCAAATTAACCTAAAATATTCCTAAATTGCGCCCCCCTTCAGCGTTGCGCCCTGGGCGGTCGCCCCTGTCGCACAGCCCTAGTTACGGCCCTGACCAGAGCCACCATCAGGACGATATGAAGGGTAGGCCAAACCAGGGGGGCCTGTCACCTGCCAATAATCCTGGCAACCTGAAGAAGTCACAGTACCGCATTGCAACAGAAACAGACAGAGAATGGTAATCCATTCTGACCCTGCTAGGCATCCTTACCTGGAGACACAGTGGAACACACAGCAAAGGTACAATCTGACAAAAGCGGCTCTCTGAGGTTATGGACAAGTGTTCTAACTTACGGACAAGGTTCCAACTTATGAATGTACCTATATAGACGTATTTATGACAATTTGGTAAGTGACTGGACACATTAATCACTATTGTTAAATGTTTCTGGGGACTACAGTGGCATGGCATCAGATCACAAAGAAATAACTTCATCGACCTACAGAGGTAAAAGGTGACTCACGCTATCTACACTGTAAGTAACTTTTGACCATGCACATTGTTTGATATCTGAAATATGACTTACCATTATGTGTACACATAGCTGATGATTGATTTTCAAATACTGGATAAGACAAACTAAAATTGCAGAGGATTTGCACAATCCACCGAGACAGCATTAAGCCCTTCAGAGCAAATACCAAAATTTCCATAGGGGTATTGATAAACTGATAAGCTATTAAATTACTTTAAGACCCTATATATTATTGGCTCTTCCAATTACGCATGCGCAGTTGAAAAATAAATAAATGAAATAAAAGAATCAATAAAGAATATTTAAAAGAATATATAAAAATATTTAAATACCATTAAGAATTAAAAAATTCAAAGAATCGCTATCCTGGCAAGACAGTCACAGAACAGGTACCAAGTAACAGGTATGAAACATTGCTGGGGAAGCTATGCTGAGTGAGAGTCTATAAAACAGAAGTTGTTTTAATTTGTATGTACTACATGCTATGCTTCATTCTTGTGTCATCATAAGAAAAATGGATGATAAAATATATATTTCCATTATACAAACATACTGACTTCTGCCACAAATAATTTATTAGACTGTTATCAGTGATATAAAGCTTACATTATTATGTCGCCTTTAGGTATGCTATATTGTACACCCTTTCATGAAGAATGGCTATGGAGTAACTGTAAAAAAGCCCCATTGCTCTTATGTGAAATAAATATCAAAACCAGATAAACAATTGAATATCAAAGGTAGCAATAGAAAAACATATTGGATTTTGAGGGGCCTATCCATCACAGGTCAAATATAACTCATATATCACATAGAACACGTCCTGTGTGTTTTTTGTGTAGTGAGAATTCTTCACTTGGTGATAAACCTCTACACCTGATAATAAACAGAATATTTCTATATTTATTACAATTATAGAACTGGAAAAGTTGCTTCTTTTCAGAATGTTCACTTTAAAAAATGTATAACTTCATCAGAGATATTGAACAGGCTATTAAAATGTTACATACTATATAGTATTTGTGATGTCAGCACAATAGAGTAACAAATATGGAACGCACAAGGAACACTCTACCATACAGTAAGATGGATTTGCCCAGAGGCTGTATTTACAGATATGGTATCTCTTATCCTGAATGTCGTAAGCCAGAAAATGAAAAAAAAAAGAACAGATAAAGAGTAAAATGGAAAATTCTGGTGCTACACAGTGAAAATGTGATACAGAAAATACAACCGTCAAGTACCTCCACATACAGGGCCTGATTCTCCAAGGAATACAAAATGAACGTATTGTGTTTTTTTTTTTAAAAAACGCATGTACATCGGCTATACGCACGTGTGTAGTCAACAAGGAGCAGATTTAAAGATACATCTGCTGAGGAATACTGTCAGCTCTGCTCTAACAAACAAGACACTGCAGGATACGTCCAATAACACATGATATTCCTCAACCATCATCTTAATTTCCCTAGATTACCCTATTGCCATCCTCTACACTGCTAACGCAAGACAACAACCTTCTGACCAACATTGCAACACACACAGCCCACTCAGTACTTTTACCTTTGCAGTCTGGCTGATCCATTGTGCAATATGATGTAGCACATGCCCTTGTGTTTCTAACTCCCATTGTCCTATAGATTGTAAGCTTGCGAGCAGGGTTCTCTTACCTCCCCGTCTGTATGTATTACCCAGTATTGTCTTATTAATGTTTGTTCCCAATTGTAAAGCGCTACGGAATTTGCTGGCACTATATAAATAAATGATGATGATGATGACATGTGGAATAGCAAGTCACAAAAGAATGCAGAGTTATTTATTATTACATCTTTACTTTCTTTTTATTTTATAAAAATATCCAACATGTGTCTACAATAAAACTATTCAATTAATGTCACCTGGTTATAATATAGTCATTACTAATAAAACATTAAAAAATAAAAAAAAGTGTTTTTTTCCATTGAATACATTTATTAGTTATTATTGTCTACTGTACATAAAATAAACTTTTACAGTTGCTCCTGATTGCAAATACATGTTCTAGCGTGCATACGCAGCCGTCATCACTATCAATTAGCACTTACACCAGACCTGTAGCTGGTGCAAGTGATACAACTGAAAATCACGTACCTTAGAGATGCCCAAAGCTTGAATGGGATGCTGCTGGGTGCTCTCAAGCTTGGCACACCATTCCTGTACGTTGACTACATATGCTGATTCCCCTCCTCATTCCACCCCTGAAATCTTAGGCTGTACTACGGATCTTTAGTACTCAAAGATGAATTGGACATAGCTGCATACTCTGGTGTATGGTTAATTTCTGGGAAGTCACAGTGACATTTTGTGCAAAATACAGCACGTATCAGCATTTACGTTTCATAATAATTCAGGCCCACAATCACTATGTGAGGCACAATTTTATCTAACCGACAATGCTATGGGCAATTTTGGGAAAGACATGGATAATTTTTAAAAGTAATCAGAGATCAAATAAGTAGTGGTGAAATTTTGCAAATGATATTGAATATTGGTCAGAAAACACCAAATTCAGCTAGAAAAATGTGCAGCAATCTAAAGAATGGAACCATAGAAAATGTAATCAAGAAGCTTTCATATAACACAATGGACTCTATTGGGGAGCTGTGCTTGAAATATGAAATATGAAAAATGAGAACATTCTTACAGATTGTCTTAGAAAAAACATATAGCACAACTATAGGCAGCTACTGTCAGGCTCTTGCTGGCAAGTTGTTGGAAACAGGATAAAGACAGGAATCCACTGGCAGGAGTGGCAGGCTTATAGAGACTGGTAGGCCCCAGGAAGGCATAAGCAGGGCTGACACAAGCTCAGGTAATAAGAAGTGTGTGAGGGCATTTTGTTACAAAACACAGGATTAGTGTGTTACGAGCCACGGTCCCTGGCATTAGGTGCAGCCGGTAGCGTGCGCTAATCATCAAGTGGGGATCATCATGACAGCCTCTAGGGCTGATTACATGCTTGCTCCTATTGTCCAGTGCCTGTTTATAAGGCAGTGAGGGCTTAGCCTCCCTGCCGGTTATAGTTCTGTTTTCCAGTGTTTAAGCCTGCTCCTGAGCTATTGTTGGTGTGAACCTTTGATTGGATTACCTGTGTATGACCTATTGCCTGTCCCTGGATTCTGAACCTTTGCCTGTGACCTTGACCTATTGCCTGTCCCTGGATTCTGAACCGTTGCCTGTGTTGCCCTGCTGGTATCTGACGTCTCCTCCGGTGCTCCGTCCAGTCTGCAGATCGCTGGCCTGCCTCTGTTCCGTGTGTTACCTCATGTACCTGTGCACAACCGTATGAGTATAAACTTATACTACTTAGAGTTTAAGACCTGGGGGCATCTGAGTACCTGTGAGCATAACCAGTCTCTACGGGAAAGGCGGCTGCTAAAGGTGAAGACCTCGTCTACCTGTTCTATAAGTTTATGCCGCATTGGTTGTCATAACATAGTGACATTGTGTGGCTCTTTCAATATTCTAGGCTCCTCCTAACCATTGGCACCCTAGTTGACATGCCAGATTAGCAAACGGTAGTTACGGCCATAGGTACAGCCAGAAGAATTGTCAAGAGATGAAATAGGTGGTCAGGGCAGGTGGAGCTCGGACAAAGTTCAATGGCAAACAAGGTATCTAGCACATAACAGCAGGTAATCAGCAGTAGCAGTTCAGATACCATATAACAGTTTGAGTATCAGAAGTAGAGTGAGTACAGCGTCAGTTTGTGTAGTGTGTCTTGCATTAAATTGCTCTGTGTATGCCCTGTAAATTGGCCACATGCATATACGCTTAGACAGATTTGCATGATTTTGGAGAAGCTGGACGAGAGAGCGAAGGTGCATTCTATCATAGATCAAGTACAGTAAAGTCATATCTATGCAATTGGGAACAGATGCAGACTGGGACACAGACAAATATAGCTCTATCTATGGGGCGGAGATAATAATCAATAACTGGGTTATTGCCAGAAAAATCTGTGGTTTCTCTGGCATTAACTCTTTGATAAACTGTGCAAAGCTAACAGAGCTTTTCTCTAGTGAAAACAGCCATTTTGTTGCTAGATTAGGCTGAAATCTGCTTGAAAAATAGACTCCCCAATGAGATCTAGTGAGAAATAGTGATTGGTAGCCCTAGACAGCTGCCTATCACTCATTCATCATAACTTTCATTATTTTTTCCCATATTATTCAAGTACTGACAAGTCCTGTTTTAACAGGAGAAAGTATAATAATAGAAAAGTACTATTCCTGTTGTAACAAGTTTATTTTTTCTGCGTGGGCAATGATCTGCTATCCTATCTAAATTTGTACTAGCCTTGACCGAATATTGTACTTTTGGAAAAACACTTAATATGAGATCTACCCTACTGATATTAACCAGTGCACAGACGGATCAGCGTTATGCCTCTTGTAGAAAGAAGTAAAACATTTTTACATGACAAGCGCAGGATCTGGATTTCCGGAAAAAAAATGGCATTGCTATTGAAACAACACTAGTACTGTCCTACAGGTCATGTTAATTTTGAAAGTCCAGGCTCCAGAATATATATGATTCTGAATACTTATTAAATCTCCAGATAAAACAAGCACATTGTCATTGGCAGCACTAACACTTTGGCAAAATGATTCTTGGAAGATTCATTGATTTGTATGCATGAGTATATTATTAGTTGTGTGTCTTCCATGGATTCCTGATAAAGTGTATATAGAATTCTGCATGAAATAGGAAGAAGTCTGCACAGCTGAAGAAAGAAGAACCATTTCTCACCATTCCAGCATTAGATCTCTGTGGCACTTCATTTTATGTTATAGCGGAATTAAATGTCAGTGTCACAGAGTTTGAAAGAGGGAGCATTGACACCTATGAAAAATATTTGGTTGGGTCTTCACTAAATTCATGGCAATATTTGTGTGCCCCCAAAATTAAGTGTTTGCTATATGGTTAAACATACTCTTAAGGATCTTTTATTTCTTTGTAATTTGCCTAAAATGATCTGCAACTTTACACATGGGTACAATACTTAGATACAATTATTTGCTGTAGAAAAGGCACTGAAAATAAACTGAAAGAGTAATTAATGTAAACATAGCAGTAACATACAGGATTCACCTATATATGACCACACGGTGCTGATTCCTTTTTTAAATAACCATGAGTAAGACACCTTTCAAGATATACAGAGAGGGTATAGTTATGTGAATGGTGTAGCAAGGGTGAGCTATTCACATAAGGATTAAGGATTAAGTAGAGAATGTGTGCTATATCTGACAGATCTCTGATTAGTTTAGCTGTGAAACGCTTAGGATGTTTGAGTTAATTGCTCAATAAATTCTATGCCATGGCACATTGTTCATTGCAATAAATTCTACTCCTCTTGTAATCGGTGTGTTTTTTCTGTTTTCATACATTGGTATCAGTGGAACCCTACAAATAGTTTTATCATTAATTTACTTGTGTCCAATTCTAAATTGTGCTCATTGTGCTTTTTTGTTGTTAGAGAAGGTCACAGTGCAATTTGTAGTAATGTATAACACAATATGGAGCACGCTCACTGGGTCAGGCCCTATGCACTTTTCTAGCCTGTTGTGTGGTGTTTGTATTTTCTTGTTTGCATGGATCATCATCATCATCATCACCATCATCACCATTTATTTATATAGCGCCACTAATTCTGTAGCGCTGTACAGAGAACTCATTCACATCAGTCCCTGCCCCATTGGAGCTTGCAGTCTAAATTCCCTAACATACACAGACAGATAGAGAGACAGAGAGAATATGGTCAATTTGATAGCAGCCAATTAACCTACCAGTATGTTTTTGGAGTGTGGGAGGAAACCGGAGCACCTGGAGGAAACCCACGCAAACACAGGGAGAACATACAAACTCCACACAGATAAGGCCATGGTCAGGAATTGACCTCATGACCCCAGTGCTGTGAGGCAGAAGTGCTAATCTGGTTGCTAACCACGTGGTTTATTGTCTGCTGGCTAAAATGAATTGAATTGGGTTTGTAGGGAAATTAGACATTACTCTACAATGGGGCAGTGACTGGTGTAAATGATTTAACAATCTCTGTACAGTGTGGTGTAATGTTGTGAGGCTATAAACAAACAATAATAACTAATAATATGTATTAAATATACAAGAGGTAATTTAAGTGCAAACTGCCCACTGCACAGTGCAACTTCGGCTTTGGACCCACTGTGAACCTTGATGTGCACAAATGCAATTAGATTTTCCCCAAGAGCATAGGTCTGTGAAGCAAGCAGGGCTGCCAGCAGAAATTGCGGGACTGGTAACATTGTAACAGCATCCTTCTCTCACCCACCGCATTTTTAAGTTATCCTCTGCCCAACACTCCCCCCCCCCCCCCCTCATTCTCTAGTTTAATTACCTCTCTGCTTCTTCTTGCTGGCTCCTTTTGGCTCTTCTCTGTTGGCAGTTTTATTAATTACATGATGTTAGCGATGCTGCACTGAGCTTCTCTCTGTCCAGGAGCCGGGCACCTCTCTCTCTGGAAGATGCACACCTGGGGGGCTGGGACTGGAGCAATTGGCAGCAGCCAGGGGGCCACCACATCTTGGTAGTGGAGGTGGACATGCTGCCTACAAGGGGGCCTGTTGCTGTTTTACTTAATTCAGCGTAGAGGCCTCCCCCACCCCTCACATCTCAGGAGCAACTGATTCCTGGAAATGGAGCCCGCTACATCTCTTAATTCACAGCGGTGACCCCCTCCCCTAAAAAATCTGTTTGTGCCAGGGCTGATGGGGCCTAATGCTGTTATTGGGCCCCATACTACTGTACCACCTGTACCCCCCTGATGGCAGCCCTGGACGCAAGATGGCCGTATTTGCGAAGGAGCATTTTGCACAGTCAGAAGGGAAGTACAGTCTTGGCGCACCAGTACTCTTTTTGTGGAGCTCTGCAAAGTCAACATTTCATTTTGCAGAGTGAGATTGTTATAATGAGGGTGCATTTGTTGCCATGCATGACCATTTCCACCACAAAAGGCCTTGCATTATTTAAGCTCAGAGCTTTAATTTAAAACATAAATAAATATGCAGCATGCATTTCTCTCCAAATCTTCAGCCAAACCCAGTGCTAGGCAGTCTGTGTTGGTTTCCACTATAACATGGACACCACAAGGCTAGTTAGTGCAGCCCCACGACAGAAACGGCTGGCCACTGGGACCCCCCCCCCCCCTCGGACTGTGGGGGCCGTGGTAGTTACCAGTGAAGGAAGCCATGGAGTGGTACATTCAGTGGTTCAAAAAAATATCCAAACACGCAATTTTCCGGGGTTGCCATTTGTATGTTCTCCCTGCCAGAGCCGTAACTTAGAATTCTAGCGCCTGGGAGAGGAAGAACAATGCTGCCCCCCTAGCTCTCAATTTTAACCACATTAACCTAAAATATTCCAAAATTGCGCCCCCCTTCAGCGTTGCGCCCTGAGCGGTCGCCCCTGTCGCACAGCCCTAGTTACGGCCCTGCTCCCTGTGTTTGCATGGGTTTCCTCCCACAGTCCAAAAACATACCCGTAAGGTTAATTGGCTTCAGACAAAAGGGACCCTACTGCGTGTGTGTGGTAGGGAATTTAGATTGTAAGTTCTAGTGCAGCAGGGACTGATGATTACTTCATATTTTCTGTACATTGCTGCATAACACCATTGACACTATATAAGTAAGCAATAATAACACTATTTAGTTGAGAAACTGAATTATCTAGAAGATACAGATGGAGTACCATTTATTGCAGTGGATGCTGCACTAGAGTTAATAATTAGGTGTAGAATCTGTTGTACCTGCTGACAGAGCTCTGATTATCTTAGCTGTGAGTAGCTTTGGACAGTTGATTTAATTGCAAAAAAAATCCATTCTGCTCTGGTGCTCTGTTTGTTACAATACAATGTTTTGTCTGTATTATGCGGCACAGATATGGTATGTATATTCTAAATATTACTTTTTAGGTAATGAAGAGATGTAAGCATAGACCATAGCATTATAATCAATCACTCTGTCTAAACTTTTTATCCAGCTTACAATAATATGTCTCCTGGGTGCAGGATTAGTCATACTGGTATCATAAGTCATATTGTTGATGATACAAATGCAGACTCAGCTGGAATGGTCTCTGTAATTGAACGGGGCTTTCTAAATCCCCACTATTACACAATAAGCAATGAGGGAAAATGCTTACTATTTGCTTACGTATGTGTCTTAAGCCTACACTTGCACTCTGTGCCTGCAGAGCTGCTTCAGAACACGTCCTTATGTCTCATTTTTCCCAGGACAGGGTCTTTCTTGCTCTGATGCACTTCATGAAATATCCCATCTTTCTATCCTAAAGGCTTTTATGTATAGGACGGAAGCATTGCGTTTTCTTTTTATATTATTTTTATATGTGCAGTACAGCTGTGGTCTGATTTCCACGCCTTGAGGTTATGAATGAACTGCATGCATTCTTGTTAGTTTAAAATATTTTTGTATCCATTGATTCCTACTACACATTTTGCTTTGATACATATCTCAGACAGATGCTGAACCATTGCACATTTTAAAAATTTTGGTGCATAGCTAATAGGTATGATGTCACCGAAAGGATTAGCATCATAAATTAGAGATTCAATAACACTTGACCCATTTAGTTATAATATTATATGGTTTGTTAGCTGGCTATTATACATATACTACACTATGTCTTGTTAGTTTAATGACCAATTGATACAAAACAATATTTTATTTTTAGAATGTTATTATTGTAGAATTGCACTTAATTTATAGTCTATGAATAGAATAGAATGACCATGGCCATCTCTATTCTGGGAATACTTAAGGCTAAATTCAATGGGCAAAATGTAAGAAATTATAAAATGTAAGAAATTACAAAGATAAATGTGGACGAGTCAAATATTTTGCAGAACAGTTTGAAATTCTCACTCATCTTTACCCATTATGCTGAATTCACTTAATTTAGCAACTATACTACAATATTATTTTTTACAACTTTTACAACTGGAAACTAATACTCTGACTGCTTTTTTAGTACTTCTACCGATAGGCATTGCCTAGCCGCTCCCATGAACTGGTAATATACACAGTTATTTAGTCAATTTCAGGATCTTCTTGTTGGCCGATGCCACGACATAACCAAAATGTTTTCCTGTTGTTCAGTTTATATTTCCGTTGACTATTTGTTTCTCTCTTTATAAAGTTTACATTTATGTTATTTGCTTCTTTTTTATGGCATTTTGGCTTTTATTTGTCATCATTTATTATGGCACCTTAAGGATTTAGCAACCCCCTATAAACTGTAGCATGACTAAAGTTTGGATACATTCTTTACGGACTTTAGGGAATCTGCTTTTACATGTACATCATGTAATGTACATCATGTACATCATGTACAGTACATGTACAAGTAAAACACATTTATTTGTACACTTTAGGGTATATTTACTAAGTGGTGGTTCCGACGAACTACCGATTCTCTGCACTCTGCAGTCATTTTCTGTAAAGGCCAATTTTTTTAAAGACAAAACCCAATGGGCTTTGTCTTTAATAAAATTGCCATTTAAAAAAATGACTGCAAAGAGCAGAGAATCCGTCGGAACCGCCACTTAGTAATTATACCCCTTAATTTAGTTTAGTTTCTTATGCTAGTAAATGAGTCTCTATATTATTATACTTTGCATCTTCTGAAATAACCAGAAATTGCTTTTTTATTCCATAATTGATTTCTGTTTATTCATTATCTCAGCACTGACAGTCTATACTTTGCCTTACTAGTCCATCTGCAATCTCTCCTGTTATGTTAGTTTCAGTCCATTGTCCAAACACAGGTGCAAGTTGAATTTCTTAGAATTTATGTACACTGTAAAAATGAACTACTTTGATCTGTTGTGGATCTTAACTTATGTCTAAAATGCTTCGCTTCCCCAGCAGACTACACATTGTGAAAAGAGACATTAGTGATTTAGTCCTTTTAGACAGCTGGAGATATTACGGATATTATTATGTATTTATTATTTATTTCACTCATATTAGGCCGCACTCAGCAAAAAATATGTATATGTCATTCACATCAGTCTCTGTCCTATTAGAGCTTACAATCTAAATTCCCTGCCACATACCTACCAATATGTTTTTGGGAAAAAAAATGGAGTATCCGTGTCAAACATGGAAGTCCAGCAGCTACTTTTCAAACCCCTGTCCGGCACGCTCCCTCTATTCGTCCCTCCACTCCAGGCGCAGAACCATGTGTCTTAGTTATAATACTTTGTACAACAGAAGGCGCATGGACCTTTAAGATCTCTGAGCCTGTGATCATGTGTTCTGTCCTGAGACCCGCCCTGCTCTCCAGCTCAGCTATTTAAACCTGCTCGGTACACAGGCTTGTGCCAAAATATTAGGCTCCGTACCTTTACTCCAGCGTTCCTGTGCATGTTGTGACTGATTCCTGTGTATTCTGACCCAGATTGTTCCTGACTTCTCTCCTGCCTGTCGTTTGGTTCTGTGTATTCCTGATTGTGCCGACCTGTCTTGTTCTGACAATTCTTCGGTTGTTTTCTGATTTGGCATTCTGCAGTCCGTTGAGTACCAGTCCCAGCTACGTTGACCAATCTTGTACTTTGATACCAGCTGGTCTCACCTGGAGGCAGCGCAGAGGACTGCGACCTGCGAAATTACCAGCAGGAAAGCCAAAACCTCCTTGCGGGGGTCCCTGGTAAAACTCTGCGACTCGGTTACTGCCAGCGCTAATCCAGTAGGGAAAACATGAATCCACTTTATCTGCTAGAATTGTGACAACCCGGAGGAAAGCCCACACAAACACAGAGCAAAACAACAGCT
Source organism: Mixophyes fleayi (assembly GCF_038048845.1). NCBI lineage: Eukaryota > Metazoa > Chordata > Amphibia > Anura > Limnodynastidae > Mixophyes > Mixophyes fleayi. Next base: position 336,412,888 of record NC_134403.1, read on the forward strand.
TTTTTCAAGGAATAAAAGACATATTTTTATCTTTATAAAGTTTGTTTTCTAGAATTTAGTGTAAACAGCATATATTTTCTCAATTATATCTCAATGGGGTGCAACTCTCTTTTTGTAAATAATTATAATTATATAAATGTGCCTCTGGGCAAAACAAGAACCTACATTCACATTATTTTTTATTAAAATTGTTACTGAAATTATATTTCCTTGTTGAGGCTCTGTGATGCCCAAAATATTGTAGTAAACATGACCATTTAAAATAAAGGGATAAATATATTTTTAGCGCAAAGTGTCATATTTCAACTTGAGAAACCATGCACAGTATTATAATGCTATGCCTTGTAAGACAAATGTTCTGCCCTATAATTTCACATAGTATTCATCAGTTGTACACTGGTTTGTGGAGATCATTTATCAATGTATTGTTTTTGACACAAAGATGAATAAAGTTATCATATACAATAACATAATTGAAAACATCAACAAACTGAGATACAGAACTATGTGAAATGAAGTTCATCCATCCATCCTGTTTTATGACAGTTATGCTTAGGATACATAGTTATTTAGATTGGAAACAAGACATGAGCATCAATTTCATTTTGAAAATCCTCAGTCAGTTGATCCAATGGAGGGCAAAACCTCTCAATAAAGCAAAAACCAGTTTGCTAAAAAAAAAAACCACACTCTATATATGACAGTCAGATTATGCAGTGATTGGTTAATGTAGGACCAGGCCATAATATTTCTAGCCGCGCACCAAGCTTATATGGAGTATATAGTTAGATCAAATAGAGGGTTAGGACATACAGGATACATTCGTATTGATTGTTAATGAATTGGATGTAATTATAGAAGGAGTCAGATCTCCATTGACATTGTTTTGTACAGTCATGGCCAAAAGTATTGAGAATGACACAAGTATTGGTTTTCACAAAGTTTGCTGCTTCAGTGTTTTTAGACCATTTTGTTAGATGTTGCTATGGTATACTGAAGTAACATTACAAGCATTTCATAAGTGTCAAAGGCTTTTATTGACAATTACATTAAGTTTATGCAAAAAGTCAATATTTGCAGTGTTGATCCTTCTTTTTGCTCTACTGTTGGCATGACACAGGACTGATGGTAGCACTCACCTTTTCTTCTCCGGACTAGCGTTTTTCCAGATGCCCCAAAGAATCTGAAAGGGGATTCATCAGAGAAAATGACTTTACCCCAGTCCTCAGCAGTCCAATCCCTGTACCTTTTGCAGAATATCAGTCTGTCCCTGATGTTTTTCCTGGAGAGAAGTGGCTTCTTTGCTGGACTTCTTGACACCAGGCCGTCCTCCAAAAACCTTCGCCTCACTGTGCATGCAGATGCACCCACACCTGCCTGCTGCCATTCCTGAGCAAGCTCTGCACTGGTTGTGCCCCGATCCCGTAGCTGAATTAACTTTAGGAGACAGTTCTGGCGCTTGCTGGAAGTTCTTAGGCACCCTGAAGCCATCTTCACAACTATTGAACCTCTCTCCTTGAAGTTCTTGATGATCCAATAAATGGTTGATTTAGGTGCAATCTTACTAGCAGCAATATCCTTTCCTGTGCAGCCCTTTTTGTGCAAAGCAATAATGGCTGTACGTGTTTCCTTGCAGCTAACCATGGTTAACGGAGGAAGAACAATGATTTCAAGCACCAGCCTCCTTTTAAAGCTTCCAGTCTGGTATTCTAACTCAATCAGCATGATAGAGTGATCTCCAGCCTTGTCCTCGTCAACACAACTGTGTTAATGAGAGAATCACTGACCTGATATCAGCTGGTCATTTTGCGCCAGGGCTAAAATGCAGTGGAAATTTTATTTTTGGGATAAAGTTTATTGCCATGGCAAAGAGGGACTTTAAAATTAGTTGCAATTCTTCTGATCACTCTTCATGACATTTTTGAGTATATGGAAATTGCTACCATAAAAACTAACTTTGTGGCCATGACTGTATGAGTAATATTATACATTAGCTCTGATTCCTCTGATTACTAAATGCTTTAGTGCTTGTGTAGTCTTTTCCTGTGACTCCTCAGCTGTTGTCCCGAGTTACCACCGCTACTGCAGTCTGCTCTCAGCTTGTTGCCTGTGTTGAACTATCGCTGTTCCAAGTATCTCTATTACCATCTCCGGAGTACTACATCGTGACCAGGTTCGGTTCTCTCATTGCTACCGCTCAGAGCTGCTACTGCTCCTGTGACTCCTCAGCTGTTGTCCCGAGTTACCACCACTACTTCAGTCTGTCTTCAGCTTGTGGCCAGTATAGAATTACCACTGTTTCAAGTATCATTTATTTTTACCATTTACTGATTACTTCTTACTGTCGCCATCATTGGATACAAACAAAAAAAACAACGTCTGCATCAACTTACTAAAACGATTAAAAGTAAGAGCTTGGTGATAGCTGACAGGCCTTGTGTGTCAAACTCTGTTCAGTCTATTATGTGATTTTCCATTGTTATGGGCAGGTCAATAAAGCTGTAAGACATCAATATGCATAGACAGTGCTGTCAGAGCGTCTCCGCATTTGTGCAATGATTTAGAATGCTATCAGTGTGCGTGTGGACAGGTTCACATTGATTAGACTCTGTAAGGATACATTGCACCTCAAGGCTATTTTCTTTGAAATACGTAACATGCATGTAAATCAGCTCCATAATAAACTTAGCTAGTGTTTGTTATCTAAATGTTGCTATACATATCTAAGAAAATAAAAAATGAATCTATACATAATAATGAATAATGGAATGTTGAAAGTATGCGCATAGCTTTTCTGGATATTTAAAGCACACATTGACATTTTATCTTGTGAGTCTGTTTATCATTCACTTGTGCTTGTATGGAGCAAATTGTAATACATCAAGTTGTATTTTAAGACTTTTAAAAAATTTTAAATATGTATTTGTGGGGATAAAAATTTTTCTTGGGTGCATTTATTACAGGTGAGGGTAGAACATCGGGAAAGCTGGTTTTGAATTGATGTTGCTGTTGTTGCTTCTGCTTTTGCTCTTTGACTTATACAGGCCATCATAGGGGTATATTTACTAAACTGCGGGATTGAAAAAGTGGAGCCGTTGCCAATAGCAACCAATCAGATTATAGCTGTCATTTTGTAGAATGTACTATATAAATGATAACTAGGGGCCTGATTCATTAAGGATCTTAACTTAAGAAACTTCTTATTTCAGTCTCCTGGACAAAACCATGTTACAATGCAAGCGGTGCAAATTAGTATTCTGTTTTGCACATAAGTTAAATACTGACTGTTTTTTTCATGTAGTTATCCTGGTATCCTGGTTCTATGGACTTGTTAACTGCCTTACCATTGACTGCATTTTATTTTTTCCTGTGTAACCTGTGCTAAAATAAAACCACTTTGTTTCACTTACGCTACTCTCTGTGGTTTTCTTATTTTGGAATCCTGACAGGCCAAAGAGAAGGAGGTTGCAGTAATCAAGGTTAGAGATTATAAATGAGTGAATAAGATTTTTGGTGGCTTCCATGGTGAGAAAGAGTGGTATCTTGGATATATTTCGGAGGTGGAAGTAGCAGGATTTTGAAATCGACAGAATGTGACGTTTGAAGGAGAGGGAGGAGTCGAGAGTTGAGAGACAGAAAGGAGTATAGTATTATTAACAGAAAGAGAGAGGGGGCAGGTGAGGAAGCCCTGGCAGGGAGAAGACAATTAGTTCAGTCTTGGAAATATTTAGTTTAAGATAACGCTGGGACATCCAAGAGGAGATGGCCGACAGACAGCAGGAGACACGAGACATAAGGGTAGGGAAGAGGTCAGGGGATGAAAGATCGACTTGGGTATGATCAGCATAGAGGTGGTATAACAGTTTCAGAAGTAGGATTCCTTGTGTTAACCTAGATTCCCTGGTTATCACCAAGAAGCTCCGCAAGGCGGGATGGACTTAGCTGCCGAGAACCCGCAGGTTGCGGTTCCCTGACCTGCCACTAGGTGTAAGACACGATACTGAACACAGTAGGAGAGGGAAGAAGCACTTGGCAGCAATCGGAGAAACGGAAATTGAATAGGTACACAAATTATTAAGAATTGGTTCTGGTGGCTGGTGAAGTGTCAAAACAAGCCGGGGTCTGGTACACAGGCAGACAATGAGATACAGAGTCAGGAGGCAGATGGTTAGTCAGAACGTACCCGGAGTCTGGTACACAGGAGCGCAATGCAGTAGCAGAATCAGGAGGCAGATGGAGTGTCAGGACGGAGCCAGAGCCTGGTACACAAATGGTCAATGAACAAGATAACAACTCAGGGAGCGAGAGCACAGGAACCGAACAGGGACCAGGAGTCAGACAAGCGGAGACACTTGTTGCTCTGACACTGCTATAGTCTCAGAGTGAGGTTTATATACTTTGCAGAAAGACTATGCCGCCTCCCAGCCACGATCACGTGACCACCTGAACTAGGAAGTGCTCAGTTCTACACAGAGGGATCTCTCGGAAAGACCTATTAAAAAGTTGGCAAGTATGATTTAACGATGTCAAATAGATTATGGAAGCTTAATTTACAATAGATGCTTTAGCACATTATATTAATGTAGTGTTGTGAATAATAACTATTCTCTGTACAACACTGTGCAATATGGTGGTGCTATATAAATAAACAATATTAGATAGGTTTTAGCATTAAAAATAGATACTTGTAAATTATCACTTTATTTTTCAACTCATTGTTTTGAAATTTTGATAATTATAATTTTTCGGTGGCCAAAAATGTCACATCACTAGCTGCTGCCTTTTGACGCAATGCATACTGCAATCCTATCTCTCAGCTGATAGCTATAGCTCTGGACCTTGTATCTATAGTCACAGATGTATAAAGTACAAATACCCCCAGTAATTTGTGTCTTTTGTGGGTTTCCATGGAAACTGTGTGTATGACTTTGCTGTGTCCTGGGGAAATGGTTTATAAATAATAAAGAGGGTAATGTGGTTTCCCTTGGTCTTGCTGAACTGCTTCAGGCACTGGGAGAGATGAATAGTTCAGTAATGTGCGGCAGCACTTATAATAGGACAGCTTATACAAGCCTTTATGATTGCAAAGTATATATTATAGTTTCTATTATATTATGGAAACCTGCCAGATTACCTTGCATTTTAAACAGAGAGATTTAACCTTTAAGGAGGAGATAATTAGCTCAGCAGTTTTATACTTTTTCAAGTGGGCGAATTCTCGGTTATTTGGAAACGTTGGCAGTAATATTGTATTATTATTGGATTTCATAAAACTCTGAATATTCACAGGATATCATTTTGCACAGAAGTTGTCATTTTTCCCAATTGAATGACAAACAGTTCTCACTAGGTATTTTGTGTCTCAAAGCAAACTTTCTGAGTTACTACAATTGAGAAAAACAGACAATAATATAAATCGTTAAATAGACTCCCCCTAGATTTATGTGCAGAGGCTCCAACTTGGAGGATTAAGAAGTCAGAAGAGCCAGTAAACTGACACATCATCTCACTAATTCTCCTAATCTAAGAAACCCAGGGTTATATTTACTAGAGTACGGTTTTGCTAACCCACACGTTTGGTTTTATTTGCAGTTTGGAAAACGTGAGACTCACTAAAAGCTGGACAGAACATAAAATTACATGCTTTTATAAACCATACAGTTTGAAACTGCCATCCTGATCTTTTCAAATGACAAGTATAAAAACTATGCATTTTAAGAATGCAAAAAAATGGCAGTTTTTTTAGACATGGTTCTGATAGGTGAGATAGCTCTGCCCTATCAGAATGGGCAAAACATACATTTTAAAAATAAAAATCCATCTCCCTTTAATTATCTATAAGCCCAGTCTAGATCTCAGTTCTTTGTGATTGGCTGAGCAATATAAAAGACTGCTCCTGATTGGCTGCCCACCTATTAAGACTATTAACTAGCCGGGCACACCGAAGATTGCTTCAGTTTGCAGGGGTGCTCCTTGGGAGTGGGGCATCATTTTTAATAGGATTTTCATTTCCTCCCACATATGGATTACGTTATTCCAATTGGATTATGTTGGCCCAAGACAAGATGTAGCTGTCAGGTAAATAGTAGTTATAACAGCAGAATTTTTTAAGGGGGGCAAATTTTTTATTATTTATGGGGACATAAGTATTTATATTTTTATGATCCGGGATTGTTCTATTACTTCATATATGATTAGGGAGCATTATATTACTTTATATAGGCTCACAGGCCATTATGTGACTTTATATACAATTGGGGGGACATTATACTTTACTTAGGCTTGTGGCCAACACTTGTAGCACACACTTGCCTATGTGCACGCTGACACTTATAATTCCACAAGTGTGTTTACTATATTTTAACATTTTAACCTTGGTACCCACAGGCTATGGGTTCCAGGAGGGGCCCAGTGCTATTCAGCATTGCACCTGGCCTCTCTAGGTGCAGGGGCACCTTTCAGGCCACCTTCTGGAAGACCAGGCCCAATGTTGAGTAGCACTGGGCTTGTGGACATTGCAAGAGGTAAAACCAGTTTGAGTTTTGAGGTTCAAACCCTAAGGTTGGTGACTGTACACCTGAAGCTGGCTCACTAATGTTAGCCTGGAACTCCAGAGTGACAGGGAGTCAGCAAACATTATGAACAGTTGATTGCTAAACTAGTTCAGCACAACATTGATTAGAATAGTGTGTAGTGTATACATGACGCGGTACTTCAACATCCTGTGTCCCCCAGTGATCCCGGATTGCTGGACCCCACTGCAGGAGTAAGAACTTATGGGTCTCCGAAGACCCAGATTAGCTCTAATAGTAAAAATAAATAAAAGTTGACTGCTTGTTTCAGCTATAAGTGGAGCTGGTATATTAACTCCAGTTAGAGAATTTTTTTAAAAAAATATCAGTATTGTACTCAAAAGTCTATTCTGACCCACTGGAGGATTTAAACGAAAAGAGTTTTAAACATTCAAAAAGTGTTTACACACCCTCACTTCTAGCTCCAATAACCTAGAATTAGGTTTAAGCAGAAACAGGATATAGCACTTAAAGACATGTTCTGGGGGCACAGTAATTGCCTGAAATAATACACTGGCAAGGCGTATATTTGCACACTTTACTCATTTCTATCTTAGTTTTTAGAACTGCAAAACAATAAAAGACTCTGCAGCTCCTGGTTCAGTGTGTTATAGATGCATCCTCTTCATATCTACATCTGTATCAGTCACTCTCAGGCCAGCTCAGTTCGCCTCATATATGGCTCTGATGGGTTTGAAGTGAACAGGCGCCACTGCACATTCATATTTAGTAACAAGTTACTTGGTGAGATGTGGAGACAGGTGTAGTAGTGCAGTATCAGTTCTGAAAAGGAATGTGCGCCAGACCATCTCTCTTGATGGAATAAATACACAACTTTATTAAATCTCTTTTCACTATCTGCTGCACAGTTCTCTGGTACAATATACATGAAGGCAGTAGCTCACATAGATGGTCTTAAGAGCTGACACTCTCTCCCTCAGGACAGTTACTCTACCTCTCGAACTATAATCTCTACACTACCGGTCTCTGTATGTTCCCATTCCTCTCCCTCAGAATTTGGACTTGCCCTATGCTAGATGTTACCCCTAGGGGCTCAAAGCACGGTCTCCTGAATAAGGTTCCCCAGCCCTCACTACTCGATTCCCTGATGGGTCAGATTTACTATACTCTGTCCCAGTCTTCACATCTAGCTCTCACATCCTCAGCTCTCCAGCTTCTCATGGTATTTTTCTGTGATGTCGTGCCATCTTCTCAGAACTCAGAATCGATTTATACTCAACTGTCCGCTGTTTCTCACAGTTGAAGGGTACTTTGTGGTATTTGTTCTAAACACCCGATGAGGGCCATGATTATCCCTAATTTGAGTGGGTATGAACATGGACACCATATTAACTCAGGGATTACAAGTAAATATGGTCATGTCCTGAACTGCCTCCAGCACCGCTCAGCGATCCCAGCCAGCCATTGTTAAAACCCCCAATCCCATTATACAATGTATAACGACTGTCACTCACCGGACCGTGAGTGCCTTTTCTACTGTTATTAGGAACCGTGGCCGTCCGCCATCCTGATGGTCTGCGCATGCGCAGCCTCTATGAACCCTTCAGACCTGTTGCTTTTAGTTAATTGGCTGATCAGGCAACACTCCCTATTTAAAGCACCTGTGGTCATTACCTTGTTGCCTGATCTTGGAGTCTCATTCCCTGTGAGTCTCTAAAGGTGTTCCTGTGTTTCTTCTCGTGTCTTCAGTTCCAGCTGATTCCTCTCTATTGCATTGCCGGTTTCCAGACCGCTTCAACTTGCCGGTTTTCAGACCGCTTCAACTCTCCTGTGTTTCCTCGTGTCTTCAGTTCCAGCTGATTCCTGACTATTGCATTGCCGGTTTCCAGACCGCTTCAACTCTCCTGTGTTTCATCGTGTCTTCAGTCCCAGCTGATTCCTGACTATTGCATTGCCGGTTTCCAGACCGCTTCAACTCTCCTGTGTTTCATCGTGTCTTCAGTCCCAGCTGATTCCTGACTATTGCATTGCCGGTTTCCAGACCGCTTCAACTCTCCGGTGTTTCATTGTGTCTTCAGTTCCTGCTGATTTCTGCATGAATCATCATTGCTCCACTCGTGTCAAGTTCTCTGCCTGTGTGCTACACAGACACGGATTACCGCTACCACTCTCCTGTGGCCTCTACTCGTGTCGGCGTTCAGCCGCTCAGCTATCCCTGTGTTTCTCTCGTGATAGCCTGCTCAACTGAATCGCGGTATGCTTCCCTTCTATTGACTTTACTAGTTTATTGCATATCCGCTTGGACTGTGTCCTGCTCATCTACGGAGTCCTTTATCTTCAGAAGATATAGATGCTATTGACTTTGTCTCATTTGACCTGGATCTCAGTAGTGACTTTGTATCTTTCAAGCAGCGCTTGTCATTTGCTATTGTATTGTATATACCATTTGGGATCAAGTTCCTTGTGCTCTCCGTGTTACCTTCTATGTTCCACTCATCTACACTAGTGCCTATCCTCACCTATAGCAGTGGTACAATTTGCTGAACGCAGACCACTGACTCCCAGTTTCCTATTGGCACCAGTTACAAGTTTCCTCTCTATAAGCAGTGGTACAACTTGCTGTACGCAGACCACTGACTTCCTCGTTACCTACTTGCACCTGGAACCAGTCCCATCACTACAAGCAGTGGTACAACTTGCTGTACGCAGACCACTGACTTCACTACCTCCTATCTATTCCTGGACAACTCCTCTCACTATAGCAGTGGTACAACTTGCTGTACGCAGACCACTGACTTTCCTCACGTCTTCACGTCCATCAAGATCCTCGTGTTCATATTGTCTAATCCATAACCAGTTGCTGCTAGTCATAGACTTTCCTTTAGCATCCTCTCACCATCTGCTGATTCTCCTGTTCCGCTAGTCACCCTGCTATCAGAGGACCGCTGTGTGTATACACTACTCTGGTAAGACTACATCTGGTGATATCCTGTGCAAAGACTCCTAGTGCCCGTGACAACGACCCATTAGTTGGTATCTTCTATCACACAGATTATACCCACACTTCTGCACTTAAAGAGGTGCTATAGCTATTTTTTATAAAAGGCTACTAGAAGAAATCCCAATTTGTCACACAAAAAATAAAAAATTTACTCCAATACCTTAATAAAAAGTTATGCTCCGTTAGGGTTGGGTACGGTGTTAGGAATGCCAACACCCAGTATAACGACAAAATTATTATTATTATTCTGATTGCAGTAATTCTGATATATAAGAAAACCCTATTTACAATAATGAAGACAGAGCAGATGACCGATAACACTTCTGAACGGCTGGTATACATTCCGATAGTAGAAAATGACGGTGCTTCAAATTGACATCACTTGTAATGCAGACAGTGTTTTGTTTTGCTTTCTAAAGCGGCAATGGCAGGACCCTAACCCTAATCCTAATCCATACCGTAACCCTAACTCAAACCGTGGGATTAGCATTGCTGCTTTAAAAACAAGAGTATCAGTGTCTGCATTACAAGTGACGTAAATGCTCTGTCTTCATTATAGTAAGTGGGCTGTTTTTATATATCGGAATTACTGCAATCGGAATTATTTGGTCGTTATACCAGGTGTTGGCATTTCAAGCACTGGTATAACGACTACCACTGGTCCTTTACCCAGCACATAGAAAAATGCTACAATGAATCTGGTCACAAGGTTGCAAAGTACTGAACACAGGTCATTAAGGAATGATACAAAGTGTTTGCAGTTTGCACTTTTAGCTGAAGTTTGACTCTTTTCACTATGCACCTTTTTTAAATCATCAAATCCACAAAAATAGCCACAGATTGATTTTTTAGCGGCACTTCCAAGTTTTGGGTCCCCTTTTTTGTAGTTCATAAATTACCCTGAATACGGGCATTAATAGACAATGAGCAAAGGTTCCATTAATGCCCCCCTCTACTTGCCAAATTCATTCCTCTTTTAGAGTGTTCGACCATCCATTACTAGGATATATTTTGTTGAGTCCCTTGGTACAAAGAAAACCTCTTCATTCAAGTTTTCTTATATAGGGTACACTAGCTGAATAGACATGGATGAAATATGTTGAGATAATCTGAAAACACATATAGATTCTGCTTTATCTGATGAAAAATTCAATCTAACAAGAACACACAGTGTTCCAATGGTTTCTTAATCTTTCATGTACTCCTTATCAGTCCACTTAATAGGGCTGCAAATAGAATAGTAATGTGTAACTACTCCATATCGGGCTAATTATAGCAGGAAGCTTCATTTAGTATTAAAGAGAGTGGTTATGTGCTCTTTCCTTCAGAGAGGAGGTGCTCACCATGAGATGTGTACTTCAGCACTAAAAAGCTTATGCTAGTAAATAAATTAGACTTATAAGTATAAATATTGATTTGGATACTGTTATAGTACTTTCAAGTTCACAGTGGATCGTAAGCCCAATGGTGCATAGATTCAGGTCACAACGAATATACTTACATACATTAACTTATTGGCGCATGAGAAAAGCCAAGGAATAACCACTATATTTCTTTTATATAGCACCATAAGATTTACTGGTCAAGAGAACTTTGCAGTTTCTAATAATCTATGCAGGTTACCTGGAGCTTCAATGATATACTGATAACTGATGTACTAATGATATATTGATAACTGATATACTAATGATATACTGATAACTGATATAGTAATGATATACTGATAACTGATATACTAATGATATCAGAGGCAGAACTAGCAAGCCGTGGGCCCCAGTTCAGGGAGGTGGGGAGGAGGGATCCGGGGCCCCCGACCCTCGCAATTTGCCATGCAGTGTCCCCCATTAACTCCATGGGCCCTGGTACCAGTGGTAGTCACATTCCCCTGACTCATATCACCGACATCGTAAATCCCTACAAAATAAGCCCGAATCTAATACAACCGATAAATAAAAAAAATCAGACTTAACTTAAAAAGACAGAGTACATCCCCGACATGTCCGCTTCATGACTGCTATATTTATCAGATGATGAAATGCCAGGACTTGCTATTGACGTCACTAATGTGCGCGACAGTGAAATTTACGAAATAAAGTGGCAATACCATCATTAGCCGCATTTACCATCTAATTTAAAGGTTAGGGTTAGGGATAGGTATACAGATAGGGATCATAGGCAAACTGAGGGGGGGGGGGGGGGGGGGGTTTCCTAGTGCCTGGAAACCCCCCTCCAAACCTGGGGCACTGTATAATTGAGGTGGCTGGACCCTGCCCCCACTTCACATGGCTCTGCTTGAAAAGGGAGAGCTGCGTGCACCTAACAGTAGCGCACGCAGCATTTCCCATGTATATTATGAGGATAGGAAGAGTTGGAGAGCAACCAAGCACTGTCTAAAATTATAGCCACGCCCCCATGCATGCTGGAAACCCCCCTCTACAAATCCTGCGTTTGCCTCTGGGGATAGAGATAGGAATAGGAATCGGGTTATTGCATTAAAAAATCTAATTCTACATTCTAATTAAATTGGAAATGCAGCTATTGATGGTATTGCCGCTTTAATTCCGGAGATTTCACTGTCGTGCACATTACTTACATCAATATCAAGTCCCAGCAATTCCTTCTATCGATAAATATAGCAGTCGTGAAGCGGACATGTCGGGGATCTATTCTGTCTTTTTTAAGTTAAGTCTGAATTTTTTATTTATTGGGTTTATTAGATTCGGACTTATTTTGGAGGAATTTACTATGTTGGTGATGTCAGCATCGCTGAAACATATCCAAACCCCCCGGTACACTGCACCTGCCGCACCAATAGTAGTTCCACCACTGAATGATATACTTTTTCTTTGGTTTGGGACCCTTGGTATCCCACCATATGTTCAGTTCAACAGTGTCCGATAACACTTCCTTTGGACCCCTGCCGACCAACGTCTGTAATCTCTGAGTACTAAAGATCAAGTAGGGGGGTAATGGAGGGATTTAATATAAGGTATAGTGGGATGGTGGGAAAAAGCTTCAAACAATACCTAATTTAGGTTAGAAAGCAAACACTGCATGTAGTAGGAATAATATAACACTTTTTCATGAAGGGATGTGATTTCACAAACATTTCCAACAATCCCGGGTCTCATTCCCCTGTGTTGTGGATCAATTGGAAAGTTTATATAAAAGTTTTATAATAGTTAAGAAAAATTTACAGGCAATGATTGAATTCTTGCTGATAGTTTTGTATGCCTTCAGGAATTGTATACAAGCAAACTATTGGCAGGATTTTTTGTCTGAATCACCAACTGCATGTAGGTATAGGGCTAGATAAAAGGTTCTTGGACCTTTACAAATTGGTGAGTACTCATGAAACTTTACTTTTATTATACAACCAATATATAGTATTTCTAGTATTGTTTCATCAAAGTTACCAACGTGGCATCTTGTCCGCGGAGTTTGTGGGCGTTGACGTGAGATTACCTCTGTCCTGTTAGCTCATGAATCTGATGCGTGAGCTTAGGCTCACATTGGAGAAATTCACGAGAGATCGAGAGCCTGTAAACACTTTTTTAATATAATCTCTTTTTAATGAATTATTTCATGAAGTGTAAAATAAGAAGTATAATTGTAACATTTTACAATTGAAAAAGCCAAGTTCCAGCTTATCATCCCCAAAATATAAATTTTAATTGCTATGTACTATAAGTAATAGAAACAGGAAAGCTATAGCCAAGATGTAACTGCAGACTTATTATTCAGTCTATAAAAGGTGACAAAGAGCCAAGAAAAAAAGCAAAATTCAAATGATAAACAAAGGGATTATGTGAGAGGGGGAGAGGAAACCCCTCAGGTTCCTGTCTAAGGACATAGGGGGGATTTTGATTCTTTCTTGGATATTAAAGAGGTGTAAGTCCTCTGTTTTCATTAAGGGATAAGAACAATTATTAATATTTTATAGACAAAGCAGGGACATGAACCCATCAATGGAGTTTTTCGTACCCCCGTTTACAGAAAAAAAGGTGCTTCAAGAACAGTTAGCACATGTCGTTAGCTAAAGTCATTGCAATTAATTAAATAACTTCACATATTTTGGAATTCTACAGCCGGATCGGCAAAAATGAATCAAATGTACAAAGTACATTAAGATGGCTAATACAATATTTTTAATATTATATAATACTTTGAGAATTGTTCTTTCAATAATAGCAGTTTATTTACACAGACATAAAAACAACAAATGCAACATATTTACATGATAACAAATGTACATGAAGGTAGTTGGGATAAGTGAACACTTACCTGACTAACCGCTGCAACAGAAGATAGGAGAACTGAAGTGAAAATGAAGAAAAAACCTCTTTCATTTTAGTAGATAATAAATAGATTACAGGAGTACGGGAACAGAAATAGATACTGGGGAAGGGGCAGTTTCCCCTTCCTCCACAGCCCAGCCTGCCCCTGGGAGAGGGCAATCATTTTTAACTTTCAGAACCTTGTCCAATTACTAACTAGACTACTAAGAGTTGAGAAGCATACATTTAATGTTGTACTTACACTGGGGAGGTCTAATAGTAATTAGAGATGCTCAGGATCAGTCCCAGAGAACCGAACACACCCAAACTTGGCAGATCCGAGAACCAAGCCGAGTCGGCTCAGTACTTTCGTGCGCCCTTGTAATTGAAAACAAGGCAAACCATCATTGTTACGTCGTCAGATCTTGCAAGCTTTGGATTCTATAAGTACCGCCCTCCACGGCGATCCAGCGCAATTTCACAGAGGGACACAGAAGGGGTAACACAGTTCTTGGCAGTCTCTAGTGCAGTAGGGCAGCATCATAGGTAGAATAGAAAGAGGAGGGGTAGTAGTGTTCTTCAAAGTCTCCAGTGACATTCAGGAGAGCTCCATTACTCCATTGATAATTGTCATTTCTGAAATAGAAATAATAGGGCTGGCAGGCTTGGTCTTCTAAATCTGCAGTCACATTGTACTGTGTTATATAGGTAACACACAAAGAGGAGAGCTCCCTTGCTAATTGTCATTGCTGAAATAGAAATAATAGGTCTGGCAGGCTTGGTCTTCTAACTCTGCAGTCACATTGTAATGTGTTATATAGGTAACACACAAAGAGGAGAGCTCCATTGCTCCATTGCTAATTGTCATTGCTGAAATACAAATAATAGGTCTGGCAGACTTGGTTTTCTAAATCTACAGTCACATTGTACTGTGTTAGATAGATAACATACAAAGAGGAGAGCTCCATTGCTCCATTGCTAATTGTCATTGCTGAAATACAAATAATAGGTCTGGCAGGCTTGGTCTTCTAAATCTGCAGTCTTTGTTTGAAAGTGTAAAATAATATTGCGACCTGTAAGGTGGTCAAAATTGATGCAAATGACTTGAATTTAGTGTTATTGAGGTTAATAATAATGTAGAGGGGACAAAAAGCAAAAATATGTGATTTTAGCAACAAACAAAAAAAAATCGGGATTTTAGAAAAAAAATCAGGATCCAAAACCAAAACACGCAAGGGCGGTTTTGCCAAAACCAAAACCAAAACACGAAGTTAATCCAGATCCAAAACCAAAGCCAGAACACGGGGGTCAGTGAACATCTCTAATAGTAATGTGGTTTCTTGAGTTTTCTGAATTATTCATTTAGGTTTTTCAAATGCGTGTATCAAGCTCCAACATTTCAAACAGAATGTAACCAGTGCAGAACTAGACAATCCTCATGACGTTTATCAACTAAACCATTATGTCTTTTATCTCTATTAAAGCAGTAACATCAATTCACATACACCATACGGCATCTCCCTGGGCTCCTACTATCTGGTTATACATTGATCCTTATACAAATTCATTCTCTTTGAAGTGTATCCTTTAACACAGCAAAAGTAATATTTTATTAGCTGTTTTCTATAGCTAATTATGTGCATGCGTCTCTTGTGGTGCTTGCAGTTATGACAAACATACTATATAGTTTTTATGTTTTCTGATAACACAAACACAAAGAACAGATATAGGGTTTCATGTACTATAATGAATATAATTCTAAATGTACTTACTAAATAAAACAACATGGCAATGTCATTATACAAGTACAAACGCAGAAAACAAAAATGATATACTTCACAGGGACCCAGGATATATAAATAAACCTAGGCAAAAATTTTGGAGGTTCTGAGTTAGGCAGAAAAGATGCCTGATATAAATTATATTTCTAACAAAATGCATGGGCCTCAAACGACCTTGTGGAGATAGAACATCACCCTTCAAAACTAGAAGCATTCAGATAAGACTTTAACTTTCAACAGGTAATTCTTTTTTTTTCTTAAAGACTTTTGATTTGGCAGTCTGGGGGAAAGTGGGGATGTCGTAATGTGTCTTTTGGGTGTTGTGATGTGTCTGGGGGGGGGGGGTGGCGTTATCCGTATACTACATTGCCAAGTATTGAATATCCCCAAATTGTTACTTTATGAATAAATTAGTTTGGAGTTTAAAATTTAATGCAATTTTCTCTTATCATTATTGAATTTATATGTTTAAGGGTTTTGGAGCACCTCTTAATTTTCATTGTGTATTTATCTTTCTATGGGGTTGAAGAGCCCCTAAAGCCAGTCCATTCTCTTATACACTTACAATTGTGTTCCATTTTTTGACAATTTCCAGACATATATACGTGTGTGTGTGTGTGTGTGATTAATTTTATCATACATATTTTGCTTGTTATATAATTATATACTGCGTGAATTGTGTTGTGTACTGTGGTCCCTTACTGCTCGGGTTTCCATCTTTCATGTACCTATTCATTTTCCAAATAGTTCCCAACATTCCAGGATCCATACAAGAATCCAGAACCATATTGTGAAAACTGCAATAGCAGGTAGGTGACAGCAACACCATATTAATACATAATTTGTCAAGTCTAAAGGGGCTCAGCCACACCCCATGTGACTATGTGGACACGCCCCCTCCAACCGCACCACCGCTGCGTGGTGGCACACATCCCTTCTCCTACTATGTGTGGACGGGTGGGCCCAGAAAGTTGCCCTACCGGGGTCCCAACTTCCACTTGGTGGCCCTGCCCATTCCTATATTCTAGCTTGAAGTATACATAATACCTGCTGATAGTCGAGGCGCCATTTTGTGGGCAGAACCAACATTCGGCCAATCAATTCATTAGGAATTAGTGACACCAGTGAAGCAAATGTTACTGAGTGCCTTGTTTCTCAATGATTCATTGTGAATTAATAGGCTTCATTCCCATGGTAATTGGTTACAGGCTATATTCTAATAGCTATTGGTTCAGCTAAGAAAGTGAATGCCTGCCGTGTGCAGATGATAGGTATAATTTAAGAACTTGAAGAATCTTAGAAGCATGTAAAATAATTGGATGAAAATAAAAGTTACTGATACCAAAAAACTTTATCTGGTTACTATAAATGAGAATAAATTCTATTTAGTCATAAATGCATTTATAGTTAACAAAATATTTTTCATGCCACCATGACAGGAATTGTATTGTTTGTGCTGTTAGCAGGTAGAAAATGTAAGTGACATTTGAGGTTTGTAAACAGTTTGCCGCAACAAAATATGAGGTAAATTCTTGTCCATTCCAGTCATATAACATTCAGCACTTAGCTTTGAGAACAGAACAACGTTTTATGTGCTTTTTAGTCTTGTATAACAAAAGGTTGTTTTGACAAGACATGGGGAAGCATGTTTTAAAATAATGTGGAAGCTTGATGCAATTCAGCAGGAAAACATAGTTAAGTAGGCAGATGTTACACTACATAGCAAAATCACTGTGATATTTATCAAGGGAGTCACTTGAGACGCTTTATTTATGCAAAAAAAAATTCAATGATTTTCTTTTGAATGGACTATAACAGAACAACTATTGCGGCTTCACAAATTAATTTATTTAGAAGAAGAAAAGTTAATTTATGTAGTGCACTTCAACAGTTAATGTATGTACAGTATATAATATTGTACATGTAATTCAAATAATCTCTTCCCTGCACCAAAATTAAAATATAACCTTTATTAGAGATATATTACAAATAATATATCACCGTATTAAATGAACTAGCGAATTATTAAAATATGTAAGTGTGTGTTGAGTGTATACACCTATCTTCAAACTATATGATTATTATAATCTTTAGTCCTATCCAAATATTATAAAGATAGTTCAGGTAGTCTTTGACTTGTGGCCTGATTCATTACCAACGCAGAATGAACCTACTGTGCGTCTTTTTACGAAAGCACGTGCATCGGGTATATGGATGTCTCTATTCAACAAGGAGCAGATGTGAAGATACGTCTGGTGATGAATAAGAGTCTAGGGGAAATCAACGACTTAGGGTAGTATGGAGTAGGCACATGGTGGTTACCAAAAATGTCAGAAATAAAAACTATGAAACAGGTGGAAAAAAATGTTACAACCCTCTCCATGTAGCATGTAACTTACCTTGTTGTTGGTTAGTTGGCGCTCCTCAGTGCTCAGACAGGAAATGAATACACTGTATTGTGGGGCTGCCTTGGAACACTCAGACAGAGCTCCGAGGATTCTGTGAAGTCAAGTTAGCCTCATGCATTATTAAAGTACCTGTCCCCAGTCTGCTGTGCCCCTCTTTCTACCCCTTTGCTCCGACTCTGCCTCAACCAAAAACTATACACTAGTGGCTATATAATAACCAATTGGATAATTGATAGTACCCACTATGATAATCAGGTCATTGTTATTTTTTAAAAATGATTGTGTCCATTAATTGTAAAGATATTTAACCATTACTTTAGGATCTGCTTGGCAAATTAACCCTAGTATGTGTGTCTGTCTGTGTGTGTGTGTGTGTTAGGGAATTTAGACTGTAAGCCCCTATGGGGCAGGGACTGATGTGAGTGAGTTCTCTGTACAGCGCTGTGGAATTAGTGCTGCTATATAAATAAATGGTGATGATGATGATGATATACCTGCAGACCCAGGTTCTTCTTACAAAGATAAATGTTTAAAAAATAGATAGATAAATAGATAGATATAGATAGATAGATATATATATAGTTGTTTCTCACATGGTCTGTAGCACTAATTGGAAAACAATACATAGTGTGAACATTACAGAATTAAATGCATTAACAATATTGCACTGATCACTAATCTTTGCAGTGCAATGTGCAAGTGAGTGTTAAGTCTAATTTTTGCACAATCAAAAATTATCTATTTATTTAAAATTGCTTTTCTAAAAATGACCATCCAGTTAAGTGGTCACCCAAAATGTCACATAGAGACAGCAGAAAATAACTGACATTGTGCTTGAGAAATGCGTAGACACGAGCCTGAGATACTCTTGAATTAAGATAAAATTCAAAGAGAAGGAAGTCAGCAAGGCTTCAAATTAAATTGCTGGAGCGGATACGTCATAGCCAAGTAGTGGAACTTTAAGTAATATCAATCAATATGGAATATCGAGTAAATAGAGTAAAAAATTCATCTGGTTAAAATTCTAATTTTAAATATACTATAAATAATTGTGGCAAAGGGAGAAGATAAGTATTTGGCTGGCAATCTGAAAAGAAATGCTGCAAATAGAGTTACACATATGTAAAGTAGTGCAACTAAGTTAAAAAGATACAGTTGGAAGACATTTGTGTAACAAAATAAGAGTTTAAATTAGTTTGATATTTGGAAGTGGTTTAAAAGGCATCCATTCCACAGCAAGCTGCAGGCTGACAGGGTATGTCTGCAATTAAACAGAACACCTGCAAAAACTCCCTTTTAAAAGCAAGTTGGGAGTGTCATCTGTCCATCAAGTTAGGGCTGTGGGAAGAGTGCAAACTACTTAAACCTGTCTTTTTCTTTTAGGCAGTGTGACTGATGTCAGATAGTGGCCGGAGACTAGGGAGCTGTTACTTTAGCGTTATTGGCACAAGAAAAGTTTGTGCAAATTTATGTTATAATTTACTTTGCCACCAAAGTTACAAGAAGGTGTAATGCAAGAAGGTGTTCATGTGGGTATCACCAGAAGTGTGCCTGTGTCACAGAATAAATAAATGCTTGAAATTAACTATGCAGCTGATGGAAAACATATGGAGAATGTGTATTTGTGGATATAAAAGTACCCCAGAGGGTATCTCAACAGATCATGTGACACTCATATCCATTCCTCGGCCACCCTTTCAGCTAGGTACATCCTGCTGCTGTTGAATCCTCTGGTTTTAAGTTATTCTTGAGATTGAGGGGACATCAGGACTGCCTGAGAAGTTCCTTGCTGGCTGATACCACTAAAATGCCATACATACAAGTGGCAGGTGTGCACAGTATTGATTGGTTGTTTTTAGAGAAAGGGAAGGTGTCTAGGGTGGCTCTTCACCTCGGAAGTGGTGGGCATCTCCATGGGTGAATGTGGTATTCCACAATGTAAAGTGTCCACACTACCATGTAGCATGACCACTTCACTTCTTGCTTTGTGGCGGTGCATGCACAAAGTGCCAATTAGCAGAATTTTTGGCAGGTATGGATAAGGTACAGGAGAAAGGAAGGGCAAGATGAATGGATATGTGTGTGTCTGTCTGTCTGTCTGTGTGTGTGTGTGTCTGTGTGTGTGTGTGTGTGTGTGTGTGTGTGTGTGTGTGTGTGTGTGCACTTTGGGATAAGCTTTTGTATGTGTGAGCATTGGGGTGGGAGACTAAATCGAGAAAAAGTTGAAGGTAATAAAAAAAAAAAATATGTATACTAAAGAGATGAGTTAATTAGAATACTGGAAGAAACAATACATTTAAACTGCAACACATCTCACCTTTGTCTCTCTTCAATATCCCAAATCCAATAGACAAACAGAGTTAATCATGTGGTACCCGCTGAGATGCTATTATTACACGGATATTTCCGCCTCCATTGCCAATCCATGTGAATCCTTTCCAAGAATTGAGTGATATTACCTGAAATAATTGTAACTTTTGCTGTGAAATGAAGCGCTATTTTGCCCAGAAACCTGCGCTAAAAAAGGCCAGTGGCAATTACTTGTGATCTAATAGATCCACATTCTTCTCTGATGCCCTTACAGGGAATTTCTGTTCTCCGGGCCTGCAAAGAGACAGACAAATCTGTTTCCAAGAGGGTGGAAGTGAGAAAAAACTGTTAGAGGAGATGTGAAACATTCCAGCTATACAGAAATACAGAAATATACTCACTATATTAATCCTCCATCATTAATTTACTGAATGAACTACATTTTTACTACTAAATTACTATTCTTACTAACCAGGTAATTAATCATTCCAAGACATTTAGCTGCTGTGCGCCATAGAAGGGCTGTTTATGATGACAGCTTGCTATTTGAGAATTGTGATTAGATAGCAAAACACAGGGAAATATGAATAACTCTTGACCTTTTCAGCTTTTTTTTTATGAAATTGAGACATTCTCTGCGAGGAAAATAAGGCTTTCATAGCATGTTTTTGCAGCAAAAACAATACGAAGCTGACATTAGTGAGCTGTTAGCATCTGCTGGTGACAGACAATAGGCTGTGAGTCAGTTTATCAAGCATTCTGTATAATTGTAGCCTAGGATTCTGGAGCTGTTGAGATAAAAAGCTGTGCGGATGATTTCAGTATAAAAGGTAATCTATTAAAACATTTTAGCTGTCAAATTATTTAATCCTCACAGAAATCTCTTTCCAATTAGGCAATGCATTACTCTGGAGGTCATCAGTAGAATACGCAGGACTTCCAGAGTTTGCGGTGGGAGGAGGGTAATGCTTGAATTTGGAACAATGTGAAAAAGTCTTGCCATAGTAAGCCTGCAACAGACACTTATTTTGTAGCCAAGTTGTAACAAAATAATGTGCTTGAGTCACACAGTGTCGCTAATACATCAATAAACATGCACAAATGTTTAAACTAGAGATGCTCAGGCTCGGTTCCTCGAGAACCGAACACACCCAAACTTAGGGGATCCGAGTACCGATCCGAGTCGGCTCGGTACTGTTGCGCCCCCTCGGAATTGAAATCGAGGCAAATCGTCATTGTGACATCGTCGGATCTCACGAGTTTTGGATTCCTTTTTAAGATCCAACATAACAGTGGGTGGGAGGGAGGGCGGTCCCAAGGACAAGTCCATTTTGGGAGGGAGGGCGGTCCCAAGGACAATTCCATCTTGGGAGGGAGAGCGGTTGTATGGACAATTTCATCTTGCACCATTTTTCTTTTCTGCCACTGCTGTGTGCAATGTGTCCTAGATGTGCTAGGAACTGCCGTGTGTTTGTGTCATTACTCTGTTGCTTAGCATCCAGCCAGGTCGCTGCAGTCTTTGTTTGAAAGTGTATGAAAATAATATTGTGACCTGTGATGTGGTCTAAATTGACTGCAAATGACTTGAAATTAGTGTTATTGAGGTTAATAACAATAAAAAAAAGAGCAAAATTATGTGCTTTTAGCATATTTTAGGATTTTTTGTAAAAAATACAAAACCAAAACCAAAACACACGAGGGTGGTTTTGCCAAAACCAAAACACGAAGCTAATCCAGATCCAAACCCAAAACCAAAACCATTTCACTGGGGTCAATAAGTATCTCTAGTATAAACAGCTATATAATAGTACCTTTTTCCTAATTAGTTTTATTTCAGCTCTGAGTCTCCTCTTCAAAAGTACTCTTTATGGGACTGATCCATTAAGGAAAGTAAGTAAAAAAATTGAGTTTAAGTTTTCTCCTGGACAAAACCATGTTACAATGCAAGGGGTGTAAATTAGTTTATTATTTTGCATATAATATAGTCATTCATGACAAAACATAAAAAAAAAAGAGTACTCACTTCCCCCATTAATTAAATTTATTAGGTTGTTATTAATGTCTACTATATATAAAATGCATTTTGACAGCTGCTCCTAAATGGAAACACGTGATGTAACACGCATACGCGACTGTCATCACTAGTATTCGTCAGTTACACCAGACCTGTAGCTGGTGCAAGTGATACAACAGAAAAACACGTACCTTTGAGATGCCCTAAGCTTGAATCGGATGCTGCTGTGTGTGGTCGAGCTTGGCACACCCTTACTGTACATTGACTACGTGTATACGCACAGTCCCCTCCCAATTCCGCCCATGAAGTCATAGGCTGCAGTAAGAGTTCTTTGTGTTCCAAGACGTATCTGCATTTACGTTCTTTAATGAATAAGGCCCCAAATGTGTGTGTTATTGATTTAATGTCTTGAGCAGTCAGGATAGTCGGAAGGTATGTTCCATTTCACCCTACTCTGCCCGTGAAGGTAGAGCTACCATTGAATGGAGCTCATGCTGCTGCTCCATGATATCTGTGCAGAGCGCTGGTGACATCACTAGTGTGAGTCAGCTCCCTCCCACTTGGAACAACAGAGGTGACAGATGTTTGAAAAAGACCAAAGCCCTAACTCGATAGATACAGCAGCTGGCTGAAAACGGTACGGTGGGTGTCCTGGATTCTTCGGCACATATATAAGATGTCTCGTTAGACTTAGAAATTTGAAAAGTATTCCTGATGAAGCCAAAACTACAGCAAAAGAAGAACCTTGTACCAGTCATTAAGAGGTTAAATAAGCTGATTTGTATTTTCATAATAAAAGAAAATACCATAACATCTAAAAGTAAAACACAAATTTGCTTCATCAAAGAACTTTTCATAAATCCAAATCTGCAGAAGGGTAACATACAATAAACGCTAATGAATACCTACAGCTTATTTCGTGTTCAGTTATTTTTCCTCACAAAGTAATATTTCTACAGGCACGCACCTCAAGAACAGATGAGAAACATTTTTGTGAAATCTGTGCAATTATTCCCCAAAGTTGTCGCCACAATATTTAGCTGGAGAATCACAGCATGTCGGCTCTGCATGAATACTGTACAAAAAAAAAAAACAATCGCTCACCACCAGCAGAATTGCTCATTCTGGAAGAAACAAAACAAAGTCTGCAATTAAGAAAATGTCACTGAATTTTAGATGCATGTCAACTATACACAAAATACTTTTTCTCCACTCTAAACAGTAAAATCATGTGAAAAGGAAAATATTTGACACATACAGCAAATAATTCACAGTCATGATGGAGAATAGCTAAGAAAATCTTGGTAGGATCAGAATTTCAAAAGCTGTTCTATTGGTAACAACAATCATTCCATTCTCAGATCTTTTTATATCCATTGTCAGATCTTATATATAAACTAAACAAAAATGATACGCTTGGATATGTTGTAGGACAAAGTAAACTGCTCCCTCTATTAGTAGAAAACTCTGTCCACTATGAAAAAAATTATAATTTAATCACTGCAGGAAGGACTAGCAAGTGGGTGATTAACCCCGAGACACTTTTGATCTTTTTTTTTTTTTTAACAAAGATGTGGGTCAGAACCAAAAGATTACCCCCAGGGGTGTACATAACCACCACACATGCATGGTCACTGTATAGAACACCTATATAAGACCTATAGGCAGTATTATTACTAGTAACTAGTAATAAAGAGGACCCATTGAAATAATTTAAATAGACCGTTAGCCTCTTCACCTCTCCCCCACAGCACAGTTATGGCAGGTGTGAGCAGACCCGGACACCAGTGAGTAGGCAAACAACATAAGGGTGCTTTGCATAGCCACATTTATAGTCTAGACAATACTGCACTAATATGCAGTATTCCTCCGTATAGTAGCATAAGCTCTCAGTTCCTAATTCATTTTGAAAATAGTATCGGCAGGGTTCAGATCACTCTTTAGGCAAACTAAGCCCCACAAGGGCCCTGGTCAGTGGTTGGGCACTGGGTCTCATATCAGGTGACTGAATGGGAGATTATCTGGGTCAACCACATTGGTGCACTGCTTATTGGTGTCTGGTCCTTCCAGAGTGGGCCAAAGCATGGGGGTCAGGAGGGTAGTCCGGCATTGCCCCTCACCTCCACACCATGTAGCACCAACACCTCTGCAGGGGTGGTAGTTTTGCCACTGCCCACCATGATGTATGGTGGTGTTATGGGCATGTGTTTCAGATGAGAACTGGCAATCTTGTGAGTACTGGGAAGATAAATGGGCACATTACAGGAAACCCCTTGGCAAAATTATAACGTGTAATATTCATGTTTGGATATAGTTTCTGTAAAATGTATAGCATTGTATTTTATTAGTAAATTATGTTGATGAGAGGTTTCTATCACTGCAATAATGGACTAGAAAAAAACCATTACCAGTTTTTAATAAATAGGCCCTATATGTTATGAGGCTCTTTATGGGTAAGGCAATTGCTACGAGTAGATTTATCCATAATTTTCTTACTAAGCGATGGGGAAGTAATTAAACAGCCCAGTTGAGCAAACAGTGAACAACATCTGGGGACAGTCAGCAACAATCTTCATCAACTACATCCAGAAACTGCACATCTCATCTCACTACTCTGGATTATATAAGTTGTGTTCTCTATATTCCTTATTTGCCTTAGTCCATTGCAACTCAAATCATGTTTATCAAATTGTTTTGTCTTACTATATCTCCATGGCTAGCATTGGTACTGTCCATGGTTTTGACCCAAGTCAGGGCCTTATATTTGTGGCGTTTGTATGTTCTCCCCATGTTTGCATAGGTTTCCTTCCACAGTCCAAATGTATAAGGTAGGTTAATTGGTTGCTAAACAAAAACAAACCCTAGTGTGAGTTTATGTGCAGGACCTTCTTTCCGCATGGGCACACCGGGCAATTGCCCAGGGGCCCACAAGCGTTGGGGCCCCATAGGCAGGGCCCAGAAAAAAATATATTTTCTGTTTGCAGTGGCGTCTCGCGTTATCACGACCAATATTTTCAGTGAGGAGCTCACAATGACAGAGAGGAGCACAGAGTGACAGAGAGGAGCCATGACGAGCAAGACAGAAGTGAAGAAATCAGAAGAAAGAAGGCATTAGAAAGGTAAGTGAAGGGGAGTAAAAGCAGCATGGAGGGCACAGTGTGAAACACGGGAGACAGGTGAAGGGGAGCAAAAGCAGCATGAAGGGCACAGTTTGAAACACGGGAGACAGGTGAAGGGGAGCAAAAGCAGCATGAAGGGCACAGTTTGAAACACGGGAGACAGGTGAAGGGGAGCAAAAGCAGCATGGAGGGCACAGTGTGAAACAGGAGACAGGTGAAAGGGAACAAAAGAAACATGGAGGGCACAATGTGAAACAGGGGAGACAGGTGAAGGGGAGCAAAAGCAGCATGGAGGGCACAGTGTGAAACAGGGGAGACAGGTGAAAGGGAACAAAAGCAGCATGGAGGGCACAGTGTGAAACAGGGGAGACAGGTGAAAGGGAACAAAAGCAGCATGGAGGGCACAGTGTGAAACAGGGGAGACAGGTGAAAGGGAACAAAAGAAACATGGAGGGCACAATGTGAAACAGGGGAGACAGGTGAAGGGGACCAAAAGCAGCATGAAGGGGGTGCCGTGGGAAATAGGGAAGACACTTGAAGGGGAGCAAAAGCAGCGTGAAGGGCACAGTGTGAAACAGAGGCGATAGATGAAAGGGAGCTGAAGCTGTATAGCATGTTTTTCAATGTTTAAACACTGATTTTGTTGCAAATACCAATAAATATAACCTTAATTTTATCGATAATTTACATTTTTATTCCTGTGAGTGGTTATGTAGGTAGGGGCCCCAGTGCATTGCTTTGCCAGAGGGCCTATAATGCTGTTACGTTGGCCTTGTTTATGTGGCAGGAAATTTAGACTATAAGCTTCAAAAGCGCAAGAACTGATGTGAGTGATTAAATAATCTTTTTGTAGATCTGCGAAATAAGGTGGTGCTATATAATAAACAATAATAATTAATTATTATTATTATTATTATTATTATTAGAAACTTAACATCCTTCACCTCCACACCTGTATCCATATTGCCCCATCACTACTCCACCCCCTCGAATTAATAATCATGAACTTCTTTCCTACCTTCATTCTAGAAGTAGTAGAATCATAATATCCTATGGACCCACAAAATAAATATTACAATCATATTTTCTACTTCTCAGTCCTTCAACTTCTAGCAGCTGGTCTTATGTCACCAAATTCCTATTAAACATGTCTGTAAACAGTTACAAAACATCATCACCATTGTGAGAAGGACCTGGCCTGACAGATATGGCAAAGCTGTGACTATTGCTGAATAATGGAACGTTTTTAGTCATCCACTAAATGTTGTCAGATAACAGTAATGAAGGCTGTACGTGTTAGAATAAACAGACAAATAAAGGTTACATACATTACATGGTATGCTTGCTGCATGTCTGATCTATTACTATGCAGCCATGTAGCAAAGAGAGAAGGGACAGAGAAATCTGTTCCATGTGTCTGTTTTCTAGTCAGCTGACCAAGCACCTTACAAGGTATAAGACATTTCCAATCAGGAAGGTGAAAAATGATACCATAGGAAGATGTAACATTTTACACAATGATAAAACATCACAATTTTATATTATGATTGTCTTTTAAATTATGACCACTGACTACAATATTATTCAGCTTTTGTTCATCTTCACATGTTGCATGAAGCTGTCGCTGATTGGTCCATTGATGTAGCAGCTGCAGGTTCAATTAGCATGGTATAAATATCAGTGACAAGGAGTGAGAGAAGTACATAGACTTGTGCAAGCTGACCAGCAAGAGGACTCAGGAAACAGGAGGACAGGTGTGGTTTTAAAAATTAAAGTAAATTCTGAATCAGCTCTGATTCTTGGGGATTGTTTTGTTACTCAACAGCTCATACCTGTGTTGTTGTGGTTTCTGTTAAATTGTGGGATGTTAATTTGAGAGTATTGATTTGACTATGCTTGAAAGCTATGTCTTGAATAGTTGTGACAAACATAGTGAGAAAACTTAATGTACTTTTGTTACTCTTACTCTGAACAGTTTTGATCATTTGACAAACTTTCTAATGCAGTGCTTCTAGTGGCTTGCTTTCCACTCTCCTGGAGATCTTGGATGATGTAAATGCCCCATAGTTTAGGGATTTCTCCTGTCTGCTGAAAGATTACTGTTAGTGGACCAACTGTCTACACACAGGGAGCAGCTTTTTTTGTAGTAACTTTCTTGCAGTTGTAGTTTTAAAAGAGCTATTGTGTTCTGCTCTATATTAAGCTCTGCCTGATGCAATGGGATATATTTATGTAAATTTCCATAGTTAAATTGTTTGTTTTGCACTTGGCAGCCAAACAGATTATGATTTTTCACTAGCTCTAAAATGAGAGCTAGAATCTTGTTGCTATGGGACACCACATTTTCTACAGTTACTTGTGGATTCATATATTTCTTCTGGCATTTTCTGGAAGCAAAAACTAAACTTTACCTGTTTGATTAACCAACTCCTGATCATCTGTCTCTGTATGTTATGGCAGCCTTATCTTCTGACAACTTAAAAAGTACTCTTAATGTGCCAGTTCCTCTGTGCATGGGAGGTCCAGATTGAGTCTCCATTATAACTATATAAAGTGCAACCTTGATCTGCTCAGCTTACATGTATGCTGCAAGATCTAGATGGCTCTAGATCACTGGTTTCCAAACCCAGTCCTCACAGCCCCTCACAGTACAGGTGTTTCACATCACAAGCTAGGTAATTATATCACCTGTGGATGTGTTACAATGTGTCAGTCACTAATGACTACACCTGTGCTCCAACCAGGAGATATGCACTGTTAGGGGACTGAGGAGTGGGTTTGGGGGGACCCTGCTTTAGATACTACCAGTGCAGTGCACAAGTGAGATTCTTCACACTCACTATGAAACAAATGAGAAATAATGGAATTTCGTGTGAGGGGGGGGGGGGGGAATAAATAT
Source organism: Mixophyes fleayi (assembly GCF_038048845.1). Taxonomy (NCBI): domain Eukaryota; kingdom Metazoa; phylum Chordata; class Amphibia; order Anura; family Limnodynastidae; genus Mixophyes; species Mixophyes fleayi. The sequence continues at coordinate 336,441,230 of NC_134403.1, forward strand.
AAATCTGGCTCCCCAGCTCAGTAAAACTACATTAAACTGTGTATATCTATTACTTGCAATGAGGGAAATATAGACGGTCACCCTAAAACTGCCAATATTGTGCAAACCCATGAAGTTTGTCCTAGTAACGCTGGTCCTATCACACTTTTCACTTGAAAGATTTGTGCATGTACATGGCATACTTGTATTGATGTTGTATGGAGGGGTACAAAAATCTAGCACATCTCATACTTGTGAACTTTGCAAGAAAGCTCTCCAAGAGGGGGGCTTCATCATGAGGACATGGCCATGTGAATCATGTTGGGCCTTGCCCCTAGCTAAACTTTGACAATTTCAACCTAGTGCAACAGGGCTTGGGGGGGGCGAGGATGACATGATTTGCCATGCACCCACCGACTTCACCAGAAAAAAAGGGCAGGCTGCATGAGTTGCCAAGCTCTCCTGGGAGAACGCCCAAAAATTCAGGAGTCTCCTGGACATTCTTGGCGAGTAGGCAACTATGACTCTTTGCCCCTGGTCTCTCTAACTGTCTTGTATAATTAACACCTATTAAGGAGAACTGGTTGATTACACTTTAGGACATTTATCTGGCGTAGCACACATTGTGTAAGCTGTCATTACTGGAAGAATAGCAGAATGTGGCAGTTTTTGCTATTTTAATGCCATGAAATAGATTAATTTCACTACTGTAGAAAGAGGGTATCAAAACAATGCATTACATCTAAAATAGGCACATCGGGAAATGTGAGTGAAACAATTTTTTTAACTAGACTGCTGTCTGCCCCAGATTAACCAACAAATAAAATGTCTAAGACCTTTGATACCCCATACATAGTGATGTCTTTGGACCGTGCCACTTTAATGTCCAATGTAATCTATATTAGAATAATGAACATAGTGTATCTTTGTTTTCTCAATCACAAATAAAGCCTTGAAACTAATGGTAGGGATCCTCAGCATCCATCACTTTTGGTCTGCCTGCAGTAATTGTGGAGTTATACTACAAAATGTAGTCAATATATGTAGCTTTTATCCCTATACTGTCTCTTGGATGAGAAGCAGTAATTAAACTTTATTCAAATACTATGTATGTATTCTTGTTTTTTAGTTTCCTGCTCTATCCACAGTTAAGGAATTGCTTTCAGAATGTCTGGTCGTGGAAAGAAGGTCCAGAAACCTGCAGCTAGTAAAGCCTCCAGATCCTCTAAGGCAGGTCTCCAGTTCCCAGTTGGCCGCATCCACAGGTTCCTGAGGAAGGGGAACTATGCTCAGAGGGTTGGCTCTGGAGCCAGCATCTATTTAGCAGCCACTCTGGAATACCTGTGTGCTGAGGTCCTGGAGCTGGCAGGAAACGCAGCCAGAGACAACAAGAAATCCCGGATCATGCCCCGGCACATCCAACTGGCTGTCAGGAATGATGAGGAACTGTCCAAGCTGTTTGATGGGGTGACTATTGCAGATGGGGGAGTCTTGCCAAATATCCATGCAATCCTACTGCCAAAGAGGACTGCAAAAGGCCCATCCTATGAAGAGCCTAAAGCTGCAGAGTCTCAGGAGTTTTAAACTATTTGCAGGTCTATTTATTATAAGTAATTTATTAAATTTGTCTGTTCTATCTAAGATGTACACTTTTAAACATTTTTTTATGTCAATAAAAATGAATTCCCCTTTGTCATAGATCCTATTGATTCATTCAAAGTGTTGGGAGACTACACCTGTAAATGACCCTGATATTTTTTATTCCTAAATACTGGGGGTTTCAGGCTTCAAATTCTCTCATTCTCCAAGAGTATTTTGGGTGGCACTTATAACCTGTGGTTAGTAGCAAGATATGACTTTTGGGCACTGATCTTCTTATCTGGTGATGCCCCTATCTGTTAACTATATCACATCTCTTAACCTGCATGGATACTATTTGCAAGAGTTTGACTAGAGCAGGGCCAGCACAACCTGTAGCTCCAGGTGTGTTAAACTATCTTTCCCAGCACATTCTACCAGCTATTGGCTAGTTGTCAGCTGGTAAAGCATGCTGGGACTTGTAGTTGCTCAACACCTGGAGAGCCACAGGTGTCCAGGCCTGGACTAGGGTACAAGAACCTTACGTTCACAGTAACTGGAACTATTTTGGGAGATGCTTGTTTATAGTGATAACAGCACTGGCAGTGTGTGTGGGAGGATATGTAGGAAAGCAGGTCCCAGGGTGTTGGAGTACTCCTTTAATTTGAGCTATATGAGTGACATGTGCACCCATCCAGGATGCAGACTTGATGGGTATTGGTCCCTGCCTCAGTGATGACCTGCACTCAGGGCTGGATTAAGGGAATGGAGGCCCCTGGGCTAAGGGTGCCTCCATTCCCCCAGGAGGCCCCCAATGTGAGCCACCCGCCGCCCCCCCCCCCGTACCCTGTGAGGGCCCCCCCAAGCACTTACCTGTCACTGTAGTCCTCCATCCCTGGCATGCTGTAAGCTCCTTACTGAGGATATCTCGTGAGCGTTCACTTGTGAGATCTCCTCAGTAAGCAGATTACTGAGCGCCGGGGATGGAGGACTACAGTGACAGTGCTCAGCAGCATTGATCGGGCTGGGGATGCCCCCGCCCCCAGACCGATCAATAATGCTGCTGAGGCCTTTGAAGGGCCCCCTGGATGCCCGAGGCCCCTGGGCTATAGCCAAGTTAGACCTCGGGTTAATCCGGCCCTGCCTGCACTGAGTGAGCAGTGGCTCGGTACACAAATGCTTAGTCACTGAGTTTTGACAGTTGGCGCATCATTGAACCATTCTTCCTGACAGGGTGGCAGAAACCTGCCCTGAGGTAATGATGTGACTGTTCTTGCCCTGTCCCTCAACACAAGTGGTGTGTGTGATCTTGGATCACTTCCAATGTTGTAGTCAGTGTCAGCACAACAAACCGCACTCAAAGAGCTAGTGTCAAGTTTAAATATTAGTTCTATGCTTGGTCTTTTCTAATACAGTGTGATGTCTGAGGATACAATGCACGCCAATCAATGTGTGATCACACCAGGCTACTGGGCTCTAACACATCCGGTCACCACACTCTTTAAGCATAGCCTCCTTTTCTACTTGCATGAATCTTCATGTGGAATTTTCTGATAATAAAGATGGGGGGGGGGGGGGGGGGGTAAATGCAGGGCCTTCTTTTCCATTGGGCACAATGGGCAGCTGCCTGGGGGCCCCACGGGCAAGGGGGCCCCATAGGCACGTCTCTTACTGAGAATAAATAATCCTGCAAAGGAGAACCTGCAAAAAAAACCTACAAGGGTCACTGAGCAAGTGCATCTATCTCTATATATATTATATTTATATTATATATATATATATATATATATATATATATATATATATATATATATATATATATACACACACACATATACTCTAGGGGCCCCGGAGCACTGCTTTGCCCGGGGGCCCATAATGTTAAGATGGTCCTGGGTAAATGGTTGATGTACTGTAAATAAGTGTGTGATGGGCTATGTGCTTGATCATAATAGGGAAGACAAAAGTCTAGAATTCTACAGACCATTCATAAAATCTGTATTGGTTAAGAGTCTGAGTAAGGTGACTGGTTTCATATATCAAACTATAGTAGCCGGTCCTTGTCAGTGGTGGCCCTCAAACTCTGTCAAGGGGCAGAGGGTGAGCCTTCAGTTGGAACAAGACTCAAATCAGGAAAAGGTCTGTTTCTGGGAATAAAACTTCAGTTTTGTTTCAAAAGTGGTTTATTGGTGGGAGGTGTCACATTGAAAGTGGAAAAAGTGTTAATTTCCTTCCAAGTGGTGGTCCCAAACTGTGCGTTCAGCATTTCTAACTATCCTTACCTTAGACATGAGGGATACTACACTGCTCCTGAAGGCATTCATTCAGGCTAATGGGTCCCATTTCAGCAAAATCTTTTGATTCCCTAAGTGACCCTAATGGTAGACTACAGGATCCGGTATCATTTTTATCCCTTCAACACCAGTGCTTCCAGTTCCTGCGGTGCTAGTGTACATTTTAGTTTACAATTGACAGCTTGCTCTTGAAACATTTTAGAGCCTGTTTGTGAAGCCAAGATTTTTATATAATATATATAACTTTTTTTCATTCTAGCAGCAGTGTTTTTTTTTTTGTTTTTTTTTTTTTTCTGTCAAGAGGAAGGGCGGTGAGATCCCAGGAAAGCGGCACAATATTCTACCTGATTATATTTTAGAGAGGCATAAGGAGAGGTTTGCATGAAGGGTGAAGCACAGCTAATTAAATATTAATAGAATTATAACTTGTCTGTTCCTTTAAAGCCTACCAGCCTTCCATCTAACCCTTTCTTACTTCCACTCGTTTTTATTCTCTTCTCCTAGGCCCTCTCTTCACACCATCCTAGCTGTATCCCCTTAATGGACTCTCTTCTGTGCCTGATGTTTGTTTACCCTCCCTTAGTACCTAAGCTCTTTGGAGCGGGGGTCCTCTTCCCTACAGTCTCTGTACCTATTCTTCTGCTCCAAATTCATTGCAATAACCACGCCTGGAGTTTCCAAGTCTTGGTATTTGTTTATTCTGTACTGTTTCGCCCTGTCTAGTTTACTGGTTGTATTTTGTACGGCACTGTGGAAATATTGTGGCGCCTAATAAAGGACAATGATGATAATTAGAACAATCTTGAAGGTACACATTAAGTTAAACAATTTCTTCTGATGTAGTCAATCTGTCAACAGACTGACACCAAAATGTCAACAGTCAGAAGTGACTAGTTAAAATGGTGACTTTAGACAGTCAATGTTGTCATTCAAATGGTGACATTGCCAGACACAATACAGCTATATATATATATATATATATATATATATATATTAAGCACAGTAAAAAATAAATAATTACTGCAAAAAAAGTGTGCCCCCCCCCCCCCCCCCCCCAAAAACAGTTTAACACTAATGCAAAGTAGTAGTAGCAAAGTTGGAGTTACAAAAAGTCTAGGGAGATGGGGGTCTAAAAAATAGCCACCCTTCCCCCCTAGGGGTACACAGCCACCTGCTGAAAGAACTAGGGCTCTTCCTACACCAACAGTCTATACATTTACTACAAAAACAATTGAGATATTTTGATATGCTTAGCATTTCTTTACAAGAATATTTACATTGTCAGTATTTTAGTTCTTCCCGTAAATGATAGATCAGATAAAAATAGATATGAAGCAGCAAGTACTATTAATATGTAACTTTCCTATAAACCGTTAAATTCTGATTTACAATTCAACACTCAATACAGGACAATTGAAGGTTAAGTAGCTTAAATACTCCTGCAGAAGATAGATATTACAAAACGTAAATATACTTTGGTATAGCAATGCATAACTTTACATACGCATCAATCTAAGTTATGTAGATTACTGGGTGTCCTAATGAGTCTTCATGTTAGGTTTAGATATTTTACTGTAAATATTGAGATAATTACTGGGTTTTCATAGTGGTGGTAACAATAGCTTTTTATCCACACTTTTAGTTTGCTAAAGCATTTTAAGCTGCATTATTTTCTTAACAATTTTCTTTTTTCAAAACAATATAAAAAATATGTATACACTTTGGTTTGTGAATCTATTAATGTACCCAAAATGGCTAAAGTCCAATGAATTCCAATATATGTCATGACATTTATTTGCTCTGCTCTAATCGCCCATAGAGGCTGACGGGGCGGGGAAAGCATTTGTCCCCGGGCAGCTCCCATGGTGGACGGCCTTGGGCACTGGGCTATCTGCATTTTTTTTTCCCTTTAAAATGGTCCCTATAGGCTGCTGAGCTGAGTTTTGTCCCCCAGGCTAAAATTTGCCAGCCCTACTTGGTCAATGCACTGCTGTACAGAAATGCACACACTTGTACAATGGTGACCCTGGAAATTATAATCGAATATTGGCAGCTATGGATGATCATGGAGTGGAGTTATGTTAATACCATAAATATTTCCATGTTTATCATTCTGAATTATTGTGATCTGGATACAAAAATCATATTCAAGATCAGTGGGGAACATTAGATTCAGTGCATCCCTGCTAAGTAAAACATTCTGGTAGAAATGTTATCATACCTGAAATAAGAGGATGTTTGGAAAACACAATCACAAAACTCAGTGTCAACATATAGTCACCATTTTATAAACTTTGAGGGATATTAAAGTTTGAAAAGAGATCTATTCTCATTTTATGCATCTTTTATTGCACTTAAATCTACCTAATCTAATCATCTGTGTTATTTATAATGCATGAAGAGGGTCTCTTAGCATAGTGCTATATAAAGTTTTTTTTCTCTACCGCGTGCACTAAACCAGAGTAACAGTAAAAATGAGGGATTAGTGGTGTTAAATGAATGTTAATGCTAAGTTTATGAATGAACCCTGAAAAAAATGCTGCGCTCAGTGTATGATTGACTGTTATGGCCATCCAATCAGAACAATGAGGAAAACATTTCCCATCCCTCTGATTGGTTGACTGGGGAAGGATGGTCTAGGAGACTCAACTTTTGTCGTTTTTCATAACCTCTAGGTGGACTATGTCAGATCAAGACCCGAAAGGACAAGAGATTTTTTTGGTGGGAAAAGTACAGTCAGTATTTGGGTTACATTCGATGAAAAAAAAATGTTTGTATGGACTTTTTTAATATTTTTTTTTAATGTGGCGCTGAGGAGTGAGTATGTATTTTGCTATTTTAAAGTTTAATTTTAACATGTGTTTGTGTATTTATTTTCAGGCATCATATGAAAACCACAATGGTGGTAATTTTACCATTTTTGTAGTGTAAATAGCAATACCAAGACCCCCACCACCCAAGAGGCTCTGGAAGAGCCCCAGCATGGACTTTGAAGCTTCATTTTTAGCCCTTCCTGTAATAGTCATTCAGCTCTACACTGATCAGCCTTCTAGTTGCTTAAAACTACACAAGCCTGTTATTTTGTATTTGTTGTATTAAGAAGGGATTATTGCCCATTGTATTTGAATTATTACTATTTGAATTGGATTATGGAGAATATAGGGAGCCAGAATTAGGATTTGCAAAGTGGTGCAGTGAATGTGGAACAGTGAGAGAGGAAGATCAGTCTGACTACGGCATTTAGAACGGATTGAAGCAGGGATGTATGGGTGAGGGGAATGTCAGATAGGAGGAGGTTGCAGTAGTCAAGACAACATACAATGAGCGAATGAATGAGTTTTGGTTGCATATTGGGTAAGAACGGGTCATATTCTAACAATACTCCAATATTGGAGGTCACTGGACTGGAGGAGAGACATTATGTGAGTGTCAATGTCGAACAACTACATTTTCTCAATGGGAGGGCATTGTAAATGCAAGTAGAGGTAGTCAAAAGATTTTAGATATATGGTAGAATGCATCTGGAACAGTTGGCAAATTAGATGCTGGGACGCCCAAACCTACGAATCCTCTCGCCTCCTTCGTTAAGAGAAATACAAGAGGGATGAGAGCTGAGCAGTCAGTTGTACAGTCTTAGTGCCAGATTGGGTGTTTATGTCAAAATCAGAGTAGAGTGAGAAATGTAATTCATTTTTATTATGGAAAACCGTATTAGCAAAGTCCCTAATAATCTAATTGGTTCTGGTGGTAATGGAGGACCCAGTTTGGGATCCTTTAATAAGATATTTCAGTGTTCCTGTCAAAATATACTCTTCTTTGCCATGAGAACCGAGTTATGGATTGTCATTGGCATTTTTGAGTCTGGTTAATGTTCAATTAATCTTTCATGTAACACAATAGGGAGGTTCTATCAAGATTGGAGGCTTTCTCTAAGACATTGTTAATGAGCTTCTATGAATATGCTCTTTGATAAACCTTTGTTTCTGAAAGATGGATTGTTTGAGAAAAGTTTCTTGTGATCTACAATTCCGTGTAAGGCTGACTTACTGGAAATACAGTATGTTTCCATTCCATTTTGGCACATGACAGGTTGTCGATAGTGTAAAGCTATTAGTATCTGTTGCTGCTCCCACTGGAAACTAGATGGAAGCTCTTTTAACAAGGTAATAAGAGGTCCATAGACAAGGATATTCTCACAGGTAGTCGGAAGCCCCCAGGTCTTATATTCAAAGTAGTAAGATCTTATCTTAGTAACCAGGTAGCGATGGGTTATGGTGACTGCTGGGAGTAGTAGTACATCAGGTGGTTTACACAGGATAACCAGTACCGATGCAAATTATAGAACGCATTGGCATCAGTACTGGTATATAAACCCTCAGTTCCTCAGTTGTGTATGTACTAAATATATATATATATAATGTTCTAGCTTTGCCTTCCAAGTGATTGATGTACCTATCTAAGAAGCCCATACAATTTCAGCTGAAAATTGTGTACGCATTTTAATTATTGTTTTATTACTTATGACTGACTTTATATGCTACACTGCATTGTGTATGTTTTTTTTTATATGTTTTGAAGGTGCAAGTGGGTGTGTATCTGTTAGTATGCCACACTGCCACTTCTCCTATTGCCTTAATTGTCAACCTACTACATTTTTTTCCCAGTTGTTCGCCTTAGACGGCATTGTAGTTCACAAAAAACTTTTCTCCAACCTTCCACCTTTTTGAAACAAAGGTTTAACGAAAGATAATATTTAGAGAATTTAATTAAAATGCCTTGGAGAAAGCCTCAAATCTTGATAGAACTTCCTTATTGTGTTACAAGAGAGATAAAGTGAATATTAATGAGACTCAAGGACAAAAAAGTCACTAAAAATATTTAGTAATTCTTGTAGTAAAGTCAAGACAGAGGATGTTAGGTCCGTTGCCACTTTAACGTGTAGACTAATGATGGTTAAGAAATTCAACTTTTGAGAATCCTACTGAATTTTGAATACAATTATTAGTCACTTAATAATTCTACATTTGTTATATACTTTCTAAAATGTGATTGTCAACTCACTTATGTGGGCAGGATTAAATTATTCATATAGAGGGATATATATATCTATAATATAAATGTCTAGTGGCGTGTGTTAGTCTGTGTGTGTGTGGAAAAAAGAAAACCAAGCTGCAGCGCCACCTGCTGGGTGGAGTTATACACTGACCTACTAAATTCTTAGTGTGTGTGGGAAAAAAAATTCAGAAAGGGCTGAAATTTGGTATACTAAGATGTTTTTCATTTGCTAATTTAATTTGTTAATTGTTAAAAGTGTTTATAAAGATTTAAAAAATATATATATATATTTCTTGAAGGAGAAGTGACAGTTGGGAGTGGTTGGTGGTTGCCGGGGGTGACAGTGGGGAGTGGTTGGTGGTTGAGGCCTGGGCTATGGCCCAAATGCATGACAAGAACCTTTTTAACACCTTAAGTAGCTTGATTTGACTAGAATGCATGAGTATCATGCACGGGTTAACTTGTGTGTGTGTGTGTATATATATGTATATATATATATATATAGATATATATAGATATATATAGATATAAATATATATCTAAATGTATAGATATATTGGATTTTTAATAGCACATTTCACTGATTTTATTTGTTCATCTTAGGTATAATATTGCTCCCTACTTATTAAATACAAGGTACTGTCATTGGTTTAATAGAATATTATCAATCTCATGTTTTAAATAATATTATGGAAGCTATAAATCATTGACTGCTGTGTGGGTAGAGAACTCTAAATTCAGTTGATATACAAGTCTACGCACTATTGAACTTGTAGGTGTTTGTGATGTAAAGCCTGAAATCAAGTCATACCTTTTTCCAATTTTAATATGACCTTGCAACAAACTTAAGTTAAGATTTAAAAATAAATAGACATTTTTTAGGAACAAGACGTGAAAATAAAATACAATCCCCTAACTGAATAAGTGTGCACACCTCTAAACTAATATTTTTACAAGTTCAACCTTGGTCTTGTAGAACCATAAGACATTTTTTTTCAAATGGTCTGAGGTGATTGTTAGTATTTTGTTGCAAAATTTAGACAGTCTTGGATGTTCTTTTTGTGAGAAATGACTTCAGGACATTGTTGTCACAAGCAGGGGATGACCAGTTGCTGCCAAAAATTTCCGTACCTCTTTTAACATTCCCACAGGTCTCTTGGTAGCCTCCCTGATGAGTTTATTCCTTGTCCTGTTATCAACTTTAGAGGGGCGTCCTGATCTTGGCAATGTCCCTGTTGGGCCACACTTTCTCCACTTATTGATGATAATGTTCACATTGTTTTATGGCACATCTAATGGATTAGAATTTTTGTAATACCCCTCTCCACAATGGTACCTTTCATCATTAAGATCCCTTAGATGTTTTGAAACTTGTGGACCATGGATATCCCAGAATGATACAACCCAGAACACTTCAAGGAAATCCTACAGGAACAGCTGACCTCTTTATTTGGGGTTAATCACAATTACTTTCATTGCTGGCAGGTGTATGATAATTACTAACAAGATTTTAATGTGACTGGCTAACTCTGAATACAGCTACAGTCCTATTAAGTAAGGGTGTACAGACTTATGCAACCGGGGGTATTTTAGGTTTTGCATTTCATTTTCTTTTTTTCCTTTTTTTTTAAAAACTTTATTTTGGTTTACAGTTTTCAAGATACATGAATACACTAAATGACGGGCGGATCTAGAGAATACTTCTACCCGGGGCGATTTAGGCCCCACCCCCTTTTTGACATCTGAGGCTGCCAGCAGCACACTGTCCCTGCCTGTCACTGCGAACGGACCTGCACATAGTGTGCAGCCGCCGGCAGCAAGCCCCTGCTAGGGGGGGCCATCGCTCCCCCCCTGGATCCGCCACTGCTAAATGACAGGCAATAGGGGCACACAAAGAAAGAACATAATTGTAGTTGGTCTTAGAACTGTGGACCAATTAAATTTAAGAGGCATTTGGGTAGATATGCTGTATATTTGTAACGTAGAACCACATTGAGAAAACAAAATAATTCCAATGTATCAAGTAATCAACAAAGCAAACTCTTGACATTTATCAAAGAAGACCTCAAAGTCTGCTGATATGGGAGTTTTTTGTGGAGTTGAGCAATTGTAATAGTACCATAGGCACCAAATTTGAGAGAATGTATGAGTCTTATTGTTCAAGTAGGCAGAATTTTCTCCATGGAAGCAAGGTGCCATATTTAATTATACACCTGCTACATGGAGGGAGGAGGTTCTAGTTTTTTTCAGCGAAGTGCCCCTGGGCATCTAGTTGCATTGAGAATTTCTGTGGCCAATTTATCTGAGGGTTTATCAACTTCTTTATTGGTACACACAGTAGAAAGGACTAAGGGTATTTTGTGATCGGTATAAGGGTTATTTTGGATAAAAGGGTAGTTATAGTATTCCAGAACTTAGCGAGTTGCAGAGATTTCATATCTGGCAGGAGAAGAGAACTATTGGGTTTGAGAACGTTAATTTTGGTCTTCCTTTGGTCGGCACAGCCATACCTGCCATCAAAAATGAAACTCCACAAAGAGCATATTCTAAGGGAGTCCATCTAGAGGCTTGGTTAGTCGCAAACCAGGCCACAGATTGGCCTAGATGTGAGATCAGGTAGTATAGAAGAGTGTCTGGGAAGCCTCTTTCTCCATTGTAGGCGGCTTGCCTCAGGTTAGCAAAGCTGGTTCTCTAGTGTTTATTTTTCCATACATATTGAACAAACCATTTATGTAATTGGGTTAGAGTGAGCTTGGGAACTTGGATTAGCAATGTCTGAAACAGGTAGAGCAGCCTAAGCAATATATTCATTATAAGACCAAAAATTCTTCCCAACCAAGATATAAATTGCTTCTGTCATCTGAAAATGTCTATCTTGACGGATCTCATGATGGAAGGAAAACTCTCTATATAGAGAGTGTCATATGTACATGTTATATAAACCCCCAAATAAATTAGTGTCCATGAGCAAATTAATATATTAGCTTAAATGGATACTTAAGTGTTTTTAAGGAATCTGACAAACGTATTTGTCCTGTTCACTATGCAATTGAAGTCACCACCTGGAAACAAACACCTGCCTTTAAGGAAGGGGGCAGGATAATCACAATTGGAGGTAGTCCAGGGCTGTAACTTGAGAAGTCCACCAAGGGCCCGTGGACCAAAAATGTGCAGGTTAGTGGGGATTCAAGTGACCAGAGGTGCTTTAGTCTTGGAGGTAACTGAGTGGCAAACCCCTTTCGGGCCCTTTGAGACAAAGGATCCTGTTCACCTCTTGCTGAACAGTTGCCAGACAGGGTTGCTTACAGCCAAATGTTTAGCTTCCCAAGCATTTGAAGAGTCTCGTCCTGGTTTCTAGCTGATAACACTTTGCTCATTGTTTGGACTTGAGGGGGAAACACCATCAATACTTTATTTTGTTAGCTCGCAATGCTTGTGTTATATCCTTCATCTCTCTGTTTAAGCAGGGTTGAGGGTGCTAAATTTAGAAAAATTAGCACCTTTGCCCTGTCAAATGTGACATTAAAGCGTGTCCTCGCCTATCTCAATGTCATTCACCGGACTGTTAGTGCCTCTAGTTTGGGACATGGGTCTCTCTCGCTCCTGCCGGCGCCTCTCCTGAGCCGCGGCCGTCCGCCATCTTGACTAAGATTGCGCATGTGCAGAAACCCTGAACTGTTAATACCTCACCTCTAGTCTCATTGGTTAATTAATCACCTCTCAGTACCTAAGGCACCTGTTGCCTTATTACCTTTGCCTGTTCTTGGTTCTCATTCCTTGAGACTCTGAGGTGTTTCCTGTTTCTGCTCGTGTTATCCGTTTGCTCCTGGACAAGTCTCCTCTCCACATCGGTAGTAGAACTTACCCGCTGCAGACTACTCTCACTACCTCCGTTACCTGCCTGCTCCTGGACAAGTCTCCTCTATACATCAGTGGTACAACTTGCCTATTGCAGACCACTCACGTTGCTCCATTACATACCTGCGCTAGGACAAGGCTTCTCTACACATCAGTGGTACAACTTGCCTATTGCAGACCACTCACGTTGCTCCATTACATACCTGCGCTAGGACAAGGCTTCTCTACACATCAGTGGTAAAACTTGCCTATTGCAGACCATCCACGTTACTCCGTTCCACGCCTGCACCTGGACAAGTCTTCCCGTCACATCAGTGGTACAACTTGCCAATTGCAGACCACTCACGCTATTCCATTACACACCTGCGCTGGACAAGTCTTCTCTACATAACCGTGGTGAAACTTACCAGCAGTAGACCATTCTTGTTTCCTTGTGATATAGCTACTACTCTGTATGGTACCTATTAGCTGGACTAAAGTCTACAATTGCCTCTGTATTGTAGCTGCAAGTCGCTGACTCTTCTACTATATTGTTGATTGGTCTTTGCCTAACGTTATCCAGTTATCAAGTACTGGCCTGCTATATGCTACCTGTGTGCTAAGGCACTTGGACTCTTTCCTTATTTTATCCTGTTAAACTGCTGTACCATCACAGTTCCACGGTGCCAAGACTCAGCATTTATACTATTGACATTCCTTTCCTCTATTCTATTGTATGGTTCCACTGATTCACCACACTACCCAGAGGTCCGCACCTCTGGTAAGTGTAGCTACACCTGGTGAATTCTGGGTAAAACTCCTAGTGCCCGTGACACTCAATAATTGTTCTTTCACCTCGAAGTAGTGGAGACACAGGAATACGTCCCTTAGCGTATTGAATCCCAGGTCAGAGAATTAGCATGTCGTCTGGTATTGTGGGAGCTATATGGTTGGAGAGGCATAGGAGATAGTCTTCGAAATGAGGGCTTTCAATTGCATCAGGCATGTTGCAAATTCTGAGGTTATTTCGATTGCCCCAGTTTTCTGCATCCTGTTGTTTATCAGCTAAGAGAAGGAAGTTATTCCACAGTTGAGTGAATTCTTGTTCATAGGTCTGTTGGAACTGGATGATTTACTCAAGATCAACAACCCTGTTCCCAATGTTGGTGACTTTTGTTGCAAGGCCCGACATTGCTCTAGCCTTCTCATCTTTAATAGTTTGATACATATTTTTAATTTTCAAAATTATAGCAATGTCCGCTTTAGTGGATGGGGCAGATGAGTCTCCCATCTCTGACTCTGCTTCAGAATCACTCCTAGAATTTGAGGCAGAAAGGTGTTTTTGATACGGAGTTACCTGACTTATTGTAAGATATCTCACTAGCGTCTGTGAGTTAGTGATTCCTCCACTAGGATGTAAAATCTTCTCTTCTCTCTGGACTAAATGAGAAGAGAAGACTGATATCCTAGTGAAGGAATTACAGGTTTGTAGAAGAAATAATAGACATAGGGCACTCTTCCATATTTTTCAGAGATACTTAGAGGTGGTCTGGTCCCTGTGAGTTAAAGAAATGCGGTACAATAACAGATATGGTCAGTGGTGGTAAGTATAAAATTGGGGAATAGAAGGATTGATGCTATATTATATGGAATCTAAAAGTGATCAATTAATATCTGATGGTGTCTGCGCTACTATGACTATCCACAACGTGACAACAGAGATCCAATCTCATCTATACACACACTAGTAAATCTAATAAAGGGAGTGAATGTAAGAGTTTTCAAAGGCTGCCTTGTAATAGTGCTCCTTCCCAACTGTTGGACTGAAGGAGTTGAACTTTTAAGCACAGATCATAAAATTATCATACAGTAGGATATATCAGTAACTAGAGCTTTTCAATGTACTGTTAAGTTTATAATTTGAATCTTGTCTTATAACTCAGATGATCAAGGGTCTGTTACAGTGTCCCTCTGTGTACTTGCTGACAAATATAATATGCCACTTGGTCTAGGGACTAACAATTCTCCTTATTGTTCACTGAGCAGTCCCAATAGTGAAACAGGGGGTCAGGGAGTTTATCTGTAATCCATGGATCAGCAGTAATGAGTGCAGATATATAAAACAGTTCTGGCGTTTAAAACCATTGTTTAAAAATGTTGTTGCAGCGCTGTTTTATCTTGTGGAAGGGACCGCTAACACTACCTGGTGAAATATAGGCGTGAATAGTCATTCTAGCTCCAGTCCCATTTCCACATACGAAGTGTCCCGATGTGTGCAGTGGGGAAGGTCAGATGCTTTCCGGCGGAAGATTCTGGTGCACAGTCTGGTCCGATGTGGAAGCAGATTAGTGATTCCAAGCTGGGCCATGGAGCTCACCATTATACTTCCCATGACTCAGCATAGTGTGCAAAATGTCTTTTTTTTCAGACATAATTTATCCCTCGTTTTTTAAGTAAATTGCATCCAACTCATCCAGTCCAATGTATGACTTTTATTTCTTGAATTGGGAATGTTCTTGGTGCTTGTTTTTAAAGTTTTAAGTGATGGAGTACTAGCAGCACTGTCTGCCATTGCAATATTGGTTTCTTTCATCATCATCATTTATTTATATAGCGCCAACATATTCCATAGCGTATCCTATGCTAATTACTCTTTTCCTTCACAGTATGTTATTTTTTTTTGGGGGGGGGGGGAGAAGAATAGAGGAAGTTGTGCTTCTTAGATATAGTTGGAGGTCAAGCAATGTTTTATACACTTGTTATGTGTCTGCTGATTGGTAGCTACATCTAGTTGCGTGACTGTTTCTTCTTCATAATCAGCACTTGGTACAACTTGTAAGCAGTTTCTGAAAATAAATTGTCCAATGTATTATTCATTTTGTGGGACTATATCACCAGAATCTGTAAGCACAGATTGATTGGCATTGTGCTGAAAATGTTTGCCATCCATTGTATTTTTTTTTTAAAAACAAAAGCATTCTAAATAAGTTGGAGCAGGAGGATGTACCAGCTCTAATTTTGCTTTATTACCACTGGCACTAGAATTTCTTATATTTCTTCTTCTTTTCTTATACAATGTACTTTTTGATGTTGTCTAAGCATATTTGGCTATGTTAGATTTAAGTGTATCGCTTGGTGGCAAATTTTCATCCTTCTCTGACACTTTATGAACATGGGACAAGAGTAAATATTCATCCTCATCATTCCTATAACATCGCAGTACTAGTGTCTCATCATGCACATCACACTGTTATGAATATTCTCTGGCACTTAATTGTGCTTTCAGATTATTTCATTAATACCAATGCTAGGACCTGACATATTGTCCTCAAAGTCTGCAAAAGTGTGATTACTTAAAGAAAGCTCACAGCTATCATCGTCTGAATTGTTAACACGGACCAGCCCAAGACCATATTTTCTTGTGTTTGATATGAAAATGAAACCATTGCTTCGATTCAAGGGGTGGGCAGAGTAACTAGGGATAGTAACCAGTGCAGATAAGTTCTATTTAGTGAGCTGTAAAAAAGAATATATCAGTTGAGATGCCAATGCATTGCCCCAATATGTGTATACTTACTAGTCATGGCCAAAAGTTTTGAGAATGACACAAATATTGGTTTTCACAAAGTTTGCTGCTTCAGTGTTTTTAGACCTTTTTGTCAGATATTGCTGGTATACTGAAGTAAAATTATAAGCATTTCATAAGTGTCAAAGGCTTTTATTGACAATTACATTAAATTTATGCAAAGAGTCAATATTTGCAGTGTTGACCCTTTTTTTTTTTGGAGACCTCTGCAATTCGCCCTGGCATGCTGTCAATCAACTTCTGGGCCACATACTGACTGATGGACGCCCATTTTTGCCTAATCAATGCTTGAAGTTTGTCAGAATTTGTGGGTTTTTGTTTGTCCACCCGCCTCTTGAGGATTGACCACAAATTCTCAATGGGATTAAGGCCTGGGGAGTTTCCTTGCCATGGACCCAAAATGTTGATGTTTTGATCCTCGAGCCACTTAGTTACCACTTTTGCAATTATGGGAAGGTGCTCCATTATGCTGGAAAAGGCATTGTTCATCACCAAACTGTTCTTGGATGGTTGGGAGAAGTTGCTCTTGGAAGATGTTTTGATACCATTCTTTATTCATGGCTGTATTCTTAGGCAAAATTGTGAGTGAGCCCACTCCCTTGGCTGAGAAGCAACCCCACACATAAATGATCTCGGGATGCTTTACTGTTGACATGACATAGGACTGATGCTAGTGCTCACCGTTCCTTCTCCCCAAACAATCTGAAAGGGGATTCATCAGAGAAAATTACTTTACCCCAGTGCTCAGCAATCCAATCCCTGTACCTTTTGCAGAATATCAGTCTGTCCCTGATGTTTTTCCTGGAGAGAAGTGGCTTCTTTGCTGGCCTTACTAGCAGCAATATCCTTCCTTGCCTGTGAAGCCGTTTTTGTGCAAAGCAATGATGACTGCACGTGTTTCCTTTCAAGCACCATCTTCTTTTTAAAGCTTCCAGTCTGTTATTCTATCTCAATCAGCATGATAGAGTGATCTCCAGCCTTGTCCTCGTCAACACTCTCACCTGTGTTAACGAGAGAATCACTGACCTGATGTCAGCTGGTCCTTTTGTGGCAGGGCTGAAATGTTGTTTTTGGGATAAAGCTCATTGTCAGGGCAAAGAGGAACTTTGAAATTAATTGCAATTCATCTGATCACTCTTCATGAGATTCTGGAGTATATGCAAATTGCCATCATAAAAACTGAGGCAGCAGACTGTGAAAAATAATATTTGTGTCATTCTAAAAGCTTTTGGCCATGACTGTACATAGTTAATGGCAATAATGAGAAGTTTTTCTTTTGTCAAGGTATGTGACTTTGGCTTTGATTCTGCTTGAATGCTCATTGCCCCAGACCTCTGCCTGTTTACTGGATTACCCCTGTTTGCTACCTGCCCTGACCTCTGGCCTGTTTCCTGGTTATCCTGCTCGCTACTGACCCACGACCTCTGGCCTGTTCCTGGTACCTGCCTCCAGTCTTCTAGCTTTCTCCACCCTGCACTACAGTTATACTGATAAGCCTTTACTTACTACCCTAAAGCTTAAGTCCTGAGGTGCATCTGAGTACCTTCAAACAACATCAGTTCTACGGGAAAGGCAGCTGCTAAAGGTGAAGACCTCTATTAGCCCGGTTCCAAAAGCTTATCTAAAAGCCGTAGCCCTAACATTAGCCTCAAGATTATAGCAATTATTAGGAGAAAGCCTGGATGAACCCTCAGAGTCAAATAATTTAGTAATATAAACGTCATTACGAAAAAAATAAAAATTCTGTACATTGTTCTAGTTATATTTTGCAATCACATATAGCAACTGTATATATAGCTAATAATTGCAGTGATATGCAATGGAAATACTTAGTTAAATGTTTAGTTGTGGGTTAGTTTAGATATCACCAAGGTAATAAATGTAAGAGTCTCAATAAGTGCATCTTTGATTAAGACTCAGTAGCGGAAGCACAAAGGTATATACGTTTAAATACAATGAAGAACAGCTGTAACATGTAATTCAATGAATGACTGTTTGACCTATTAAGCGTTGAGTTTATATAGTGCATTGTATTGCACTATATAAAAACTCAACACTGTATGGTGCGGGAGCACTCTCATTGAAGCTGTCTTGCTAGTACTAGCCGCACTTGCGCAGTGTATTGGCAGTATTTTTTAACTTACTTTTGTTTACAAAATAAGCCTTTTGTGCTCTGGAATCACATTACCAGATTGGACAACTAGTTATGTTATCTTTTAACAACATATGTATATTCTCCAAGTGTCTTGTTATCTTACTCAATGAACTCATCATACAAATTAATAGGGCTTCCTTCAGACATTATGAAAAATTATAAGCTTCTTCAATTGTGGCAAGGTGTAAAATTTAGAATGGTCGCAGGGCAAACAAGGAAGGCAGCCGTTTAGTGGCTCATGTTTCAGTGATGTCACTAGTTTCAAGTGAATTGATAGGCTGTATTCACATGTGGCTGCACCCAGTAGAAATTGTTAGGGTGTATTCTCTTTTAATGAACAATGGATAGATGGATATGTTCTAACACCTGTAGATGGCATGTCTTCCATGCTTATCTATATTTATAAAGGTAGATACATGCCTGGTGTAGGAAACCATACTGGTAATAAGGCTAAAAAGTACTGCCCATTTATAAAAGTATAAGTAGTCCTTTCCAGGGGCGAACGGAGGATTGTCGGGGGGGGTTTCCCCCCCGCCCCCCAAAAAAAACACACCCCGCGAGAGCTCCGTTTCTTCAGCGCTGTCCTATACAGCAGCCGCGGCGCTGTCTAAGAAGCGTCCGCGGCGGTGCTGTATACACTACAGCACCGCCGCGGACACTTCTTTGACAGCGCCGCGGCTGCTGTATAGGACAGTGCAGCTATAGCGGCCACTTAGTTAGCGCAGGGGGGTTTCTGGAGACTCAGAAACCCCCCCCCCCCTACGTGCGCCACTGCTTTCACTTGAGCGAAATTATCACATACAACTGGGTTAAATAATTAAACAAATCTACTTTACTTTTTTAGCCCTATTAAATTCTAGTTAATTAATACTATTTATTGTTTGAAGTTATATGCATTTCCTACCTGTGCCAATTATATGCTATAATACAGAACCATAATACTATTAGTTAAAATGAAAATTTAAATAATCTGTTTTTTATCCAGACACTTGGACATTACATCTCTACAAACATAATGGTAATAAAATGTAATAATCTAGAGCCAAACGGTGTAAAATTCTTTATTTTGAAACTAATGTGACATAATTTATATTATCTTAATGTTATTAGAGACATTAGCAGGAAGCTGGGTATAATAAGCAACACTTGCTTTACTGATCTCTTTATACAGCAGTCTCAAACCACAGAAGCATAGGTTGAATTTTAGGCTAAGACAAAACTAATTAAATCTGTCTCTCCTGAGCAGAAGCTTCATTTTGGGAGGATGTGTTTCTCTTACAAGGTAATACCAGATGTCCGTCTGGTATTGTTAGCTGTTCGTAGTGTTGTGGGTTCTGTAGGGTATCACTTGTAAGCTATAGAAAATTATAGTCATCTTTATTCTAATTATTCCCCAAAACAGTATAAGAACTGTATATACAATTAATACAATGTATGCATATATGTTTTTTTTGTCATTATGTCCTCACCAAAACACCTAAAAGAACCAGTGAGAGATTGAAGTTGCTCTTTTGAGACAATACTAGTTAAAAGCCCATCAACATGGTGGCAAAAACTAAGCGTAAGATCATGTTGGACCCTTTTTTGGTAGCGGTTACATTCCGAGCAGTGTACTTACCGCCTCATGTTGAGTTTGCGGACTTGAACTATTTACATGCACACCTTTGCTACTTCAACGCCCATAGAGTGCTGCATCATTAAGCTTTCTTGTTCAACCTCATAAAGCATTTTGCATGACTCATCAATGGATTAAAATGGGACATGAAAGTACCTAATTCTTGCATCAGATCAGGCTTGCACTCTGTATTTGATTTAATCCTCATTCTTTGACTTTCAGCCTCATCCGGGTCTAATATATACAGTTGCACAAATTGTCGTTGGTTCTCATTTCCTGGATACAACGTTCCTGCTCAATGGTAAATTTGACCGTTAATTCGGAAACAATAGGGGAGGTAGCCAGCTGTCAGGGCAATATTAGCATAGAGTCAAATGCTAAAGCATTGTTGATCAATCTTATGTTGTCATATAAATGTTTTGAATGTTCATACCAAATATGAATGTAATAGATATATACTTGATAAAACTTAATTCCCAGTCTCCTCTAGCACACTGGACTTTGAGCTTATCAAATGCCCAAAGCTAACTTCACTGAATAGAATTAAATACAGATCTTTAGGCACCTGGGGCCTGATTCATTAAGGATCCTTAACTTGAGAAACTTCTTATTTCAGTCTCCTGGACAAAACCATGTTACAATGCAAGGGGTGCAAATTAGTATTCTGTTTTGCACATAAGTTAAATACTGGCTGTTTTTCATGTAGCACACACATACTTGATAGCTTATTTGTACAATGACATTTAAAGTTTGATATTTGTGTGCTACTTATGTGCAAATCAGAAAACTAATTTGCACCCCATGCATTGTAACATGGCTTTGTCCAGGAGACTGAAATAAGAAGTTTCTCAAGTTAAGATTCTTAATGAATCAGGCCCCTAGACATTTTTGACAATATTCTTTTGATGTATTTTTTTGTATGCAGGCTGAAGATTTCACAACTTATCTACCCTGTTTGCATTTTGGAATCTGGGTAACAAAGGTTTATCTGGTGAGTCTAGTTAACTGTACACACAGCCTGTTGACACTTTCTAGTTAAGTGACAAGACTGACACCATCAAATATAACATCCAGCTCAGTTGAAGTGAGGACAAATAAACACGGGAGGAGTAGGAGTAGCAAAGGTAGATTAGCCTTGTATGCACATTAACATGTATACAAAGATAATTCACCTTGATGGGCGCTACACAATACCACCATATAACAAACCAGGAATGTGTGGTCTGTTAGATTGTGGTATTGTGTAGCACCCATCAAGGTGAATTATCTGTGTATATATGCCATAACCCTTCATTTCTCTTTGTAGGCTGCCACATAAACTGGAGCATTCACTTTTATAATTTATTATCATTGTGTACACAATAAGATCACATGTTAGAACATTTTACATCTAGGAGGGGAGTAAGCATTCATATAGTTATTTTTCTATTTTATTAACTCGTTATTAGGTCTAAAACACGACAATAACAGAGTCACATGGATAACATTAATGCATATGAATTTGATCAGATATCAATACAAAGTTTCTTATTTCAGTCCCTAAACAGTCTACCAACCTCTGACTGGTAACTGCCTTTCAAAAGATACGTGGCTCACTTTAAGTAGATGATACCACAGATGAAAAAAAATCATGATGTTGACCAAGGCCTCCAGGAGTCATTCTTGTGACCTTGCTGATGTTACAGATTTGGAACTAATTTAAAAATGACATCATCTATCAGAAGCACACATAAAAACTTGCATGCGAGTCATACGTGCACTGTCACAGCACCCAGCAAAGTTATGTATCCATTCTAAATGTGATGTGTGTGTGACAGTGTGAGTCACACACACAACCAGGATGGTGAGCGGAGACACGTGAATGTATGGGGTGATAAAATCCTTCATTTCCGAGCCCCATAGAATCAGTCACCCTAGACTGTTGCCTGTTCAAACTGTGGCTTGGGCCATCACTGCTGTTGGCAATAAATGTTTGATTAACTGTAGAACAAACTCAGGTACAAACATGAATGCAGCTGTAGAGAAATACCTTCATGCTATGACTATGTAAGGGCTGGACACTGATGTTGATATTATGATATTACATTTTCAATCATGTTAGAACAAACAAGTCAATTAAGCAAGGGATACTCTAACAATGTAACAAGTATACACATATCAGCGTGACTGTATATAATCTATTAAGACAGAAAAATTGATGATTCCAAAATTGTTTTAAGTTAAAATATTTCACCTATTTTCAGAACAAGTGAAGTTACAAAATACACAATCAAACCAGACATGGGGTTATTAAAAATTGTCCAGGACCGAGATTTAGGTCATCATCATGAATCCGCTTTGGGACTTTTTGTTAAGTTTAACATTTTTAACCAGATATAGTATCACTAATTTCTAGTGGATGAAGGGCATTTTCAATAAGATTGTTTCAGCCCACTGTGTGTAGATATCATACATATACAGGTACACACTGAAGAATTTTCCGATCGACGTGTTATCTCAAACGATTGTACCTAGGGCTGAAGGTCTGATCAGTCTGGTGATTCATGTATACACACTGACACGATCTGTGCTCTTCATCTGGTCCTTCATCTGGTCCTCTAGTCTTCAAAAAAATGACAGCACAATATTCATTCATTCTTGTCACATTGTCACACTGATTAAAACTCCTTGTTATAGCTATCCACATGTCCTAATGAATTTCGTTAGCTTCTGTGACTCTGAAAAAAACATTCTGTCTCAGAACGAACAAATGAATTATTCCTTCTACAGCACTCTCTACATTTATTCACTGAGACATTCATTGCTAGCATCGGCTGAAAAGAATATGACTCTATGGAGATTGTGAGCCTGAGGGCATACACACTATATGATCAGTCAGTGATTGGTCAGAAAATATTAAACTGTACGACCAACCAAATGAGCCGACAATGGACACTTTGGAA
Organism: Mixophyes fleayi; assembly: GCF_038048845.1. Classification (NCBI taxonomy): domain Eukaryota; kingdom Metazoa; phylum Chordata; class Amphibia; order Anura; family Limnodynastidae; genus Mixophyes; species Mixophyes fleayi. The sequence continues at coordinate 336,464,271 of NC_134403.1, forward strand.
CAACTTTTGACCATCGTGTCACTATACACACTAAACCGACTTCAGACCGAACGACTGGATGTCGGCTGATTTGCTCGATTATTGGACTAAAATGCTCCCGTGTGTACCCAGCCTTACTCTCCTTATACCTAATCAGTAATTTGTATTGTTCTAAAATGGATGTCTTGTTTATTATATTTACATGTTCAGTAGCTAGTTATTGAACTTCTAAATGTATCACACTTATTATTTGCTCTCTGCTTCCATTCAATGACATATTCAGTAGATTACATAAGTGTCTGTTTCAAAGCTCTATTCACTAGTTCCTTAGAGCTCTGTAGTATCAGGAGTGTGGAAATGAAATCCATTTCAAGGTGTGAAAACATTTATATGGAGGATTGAACTGTTTGTAGTTTCTCCTGTTTGTAAATGTGCAGTACATGAAGTGCCATTTGTTTACCGTATGTTTTGCTTACAAAATCAGTTACTGTATATAAATAAAACATGCACATACAGAAAATATAAAGCATTATTTTGAAACAAAACTAATTTTAGTTTTGTTTCAAAAGAATGCTTTATATTTTCTGCAGTATCCGTTATTAGACACAATTGATTTTATTTACTACAACAAAATTATGCATCGTTTTGTTATAAAGTTAGTTCGACAAAACCGATTTTGTCACAAATTGATATGGTGGTAAATAGATTTTGTGACAAAATCGGTTTTGTCGAACTAACTTTATAACAAAACTATACATAATTTTGTTGTAGTAAATAAAATCAATTGTGTCGAATAACTGATGCTACAGAAAATATAAAGCAACATTCTTTTGAAACAAAACTAATTTTGTAACATAAAATAATCTGTTTTTACAAAATAACTTACAACCACATGTTTGAACCAATCAAAAGCAAGTTGTTTAACAATTGCAGAACAGAAACATAAAAAATATAATATTCTTCACTAAATTCTGTCATACATTATCACATAATGTCATTGTCTGTCAAATTATTAGAGGGCTCTACATAGTTTTTTTTTCCAGAATAGCTAGATTTGTCCACAAAACAGATTTTGTGCAAGGAATATGTCAGTGAATTTGTAACACAGAAGAAAGTTCTTTTTTGCACAAAATTTATTTTAAAAAGCCAAAGCATCAAGAGTAATTGTGCCTCTGTGTTAGAAAATTAATTTGTTTATATCATACTTGCCAACTTTCCTGGAATGTCCGGGAGACACCCGCATTTCGCGGGAGTCTCCCAGACTCCCGGGAGAGTGTGGCAATCTCCCTGATCTGCCCACTTCCTAGTGAAGTGGGCAGAATTCGGTTCAAACTCCGCGATTCACCCGGAATCGCGGCGTTTGGCCCCGTCCCGCTGTAAAATGATGCGTTTTGCGTCATTACGTCACTGGGGCTGGGTCAAAATGACGCGATTTTGGAGCCCCGCCCCCCATCACACCCACCTCCCCCGGCAGGCTCCCGGAAAACAAATTTCAATAGTTGGTAAGTATGGTTTATATAGATACATTTATTTTGTGGCACAACAACCACATTTCATGGTCTATGCTTAAATACGTTGTCAAATGACATATAGCACCTCATACATGTATAGTTCTGGTATGTACTATCAGATTTTACCCAGATTTGCTTATTTTTCTAGCATAACCATGTGACCTGTTGAATTTTTTACACTGTGGATTTTCAATAAACTTTATAAATTAATCTGTAACACTCCCATAACCTTCCCAGGAGACACCTGTATATGTGGAGCAAACCTGACAAATGCCTCACAGAAATTTATAGGTAGATTACAGGTGCTAGAAATCCCTAGAGGTAATAAATAATCACTGACGTGTTGGAAAAACATGTAAAATGATTTATGGACAGCAGGTAGCAGTGACACAGAGCCCCGTTACTATTTAATGGACCCTGGGACTTGTTAACTTATCTAAGTCACAATATTATGTTACTGTAAGTCACTACACTATATAAGTTCGGCATTTACATATGTTCATAAAAGGAAAATGTAGTTTGGCTGTTCTTGTTTGACAAGGTGGTATCCCTTTAGAAAATGCTGCACTTTGCCCATGAGCACAGTTTACACACCATTATAACTGCTGAAATGTAAACGGTTCAATAAATAGACAGTGGGACACAGAATATGTGTGCTGTTCCGTGATGAAGTAGCATAGCAGGTGTGAGCAATTGGTGCATGACTCACTGCTTGCCTGTATGTCTAAAATTAAACAGAGAAAATACATCTATTGTGAACCTACATTTGAATTTTAACCTAGTAAGTGAGACAGGACATAAAGGTAAACAGCATGATGCTCGAGAAACATAAATGCTGATTTGCTAATGGAAAATGTCCCTAGACACAACTCAGAAGGGTATAGCCTAGATTCAGTCACAGTGTGAAGCTATGTGTACATGCTTTAAAATTGTGAGAATGTTGCAAGTTATTAAACGGAAATTGCATCAGAAATGAGGAAAAGGTTTACTATGACACTCTTGTTTTACACTACTAGCTTTTTCTGACACTGCCATTATTATGTTTCTGTGCTTATTGTGTTGTGTCTGCTGAGAGTGAAGATATATCCATGACAATAGCGATACATTCAACAAAGCCAGAATATGGACTATAATGCTCCTGTGACTATTATCTATCCATGGTCTATCTATGCAGGTAATTATACAGAACAGATTACCCAAAAAAACAAACAAACAAACAATAAAAAAACTTTTAATTATTAAAAAAAAACTATGAAAAGCCAATACAACTGCTGGCTAGAAATGGCTGTTATTACAGTAATCGGTTATGTATTGCTCGGTTATGTATTGTTCATTATACCTATTCTGTTAATGCCATCTCTTGAAAAATGATTTAATAATTTAAATTATTTTTTTTAGTGAAGGTGTCTTGGTTAATGTTTTCCCGCACTGTCCACTGAGAGAAGTGCTGATCAATTCAGATCAGACCCATTCAGTCACTGTTATCGCACATCGATTTACAAACACTTTTATATTTTGTTTTATGACATGTTTGTGAATTAGGGTTTGGTGAACGTTTTATTCAAATAAGCTTACAATTGTTTTGCTGCTATTGTGAAACGACATATCCTAGCTCGCACTGGCAGCCATTGACAAGGAGGGCATTGCTGGTGATCGCGCTTCAACAGCTCAAAGCACTCTCATACAGCAGTTCCTCAATAGTAGGTGCAAAAACAGGAATCGGCACTGCTGGGTGAGAAACTTTGACTTTCATGTCCAACTTTCCTGCTAGCTAAATCAATCCCTTTTCTTGCAAGGTCAGATGAGCAGATATATCCAGTGAATTGGGTGAAACATTCGGTGCAATAAGTGGAACTTTGGATGCAAACCATAGTTGCCTACTCTCCTGGAATTTCCGAGAGTCTCCCAGTAGAGTAAGCCACCCTCCCAGATCCTGCCCCCTTCACTAGGAAAGAAAAAGGTGTTTAAAACAAGGGGAGGGAAGATAAAAGAAACATAGGTTTAAATGACAAGTTTAATCCCTCTTCCTGCTGATCACTCCCATTTCTTGGACTGGTTATGCCGCTGCATTGGGTGGCCACACACGCTCAACAGCGCACTGCGTCAACATTCTATTTGTCCCTGAATACATTACAAAATAGCTTGACAGAGAAAAAAATGACACTATTTTGTTTAGTCAGTTTGGTTAGACAGTTCTGTAAGCTCAGTAAAAAATACAAGCCAGAATTCAAGCCATTGCACATGTGCAAGTCCAGCGGTATTAGTGCTACTGTAAATGTAAATAATTTTAGCATAATCTGTGTTATTATTCTCATTGTGTTTTGTTTGGCCGTACTTCCATTTAATCCAATGGAATTTTTATTGTATCTGTCTCTGAACATTAACAACATTTGTGCTCTGAGTGAAATTAAATATAAAGTACAGGTTTAAAATGTATCCTGGTATAACATTCAGTCTAGGCCAACGCTTTGTGCCACTTCTTGGTGTATAATAGGAATCCCGCTTTTCACCATGGACCCCTGAAGGGAGCTGAAGAGTTCCACACCCAGGCTTGCCTCACTAGATGACAAACTTTGTGTGGGTGCTCCAAACAGCTGCTGCCCAATATTGTGTCTATGTTATCTCAAACGATTGTACTGGTGACTGAAAGTCTGATCAGTCTGACGATTCATGCGTACACACTGACACGATTTACCTTCAGATCTGTGCTCTTCATCTGGTCCTCTAGTCTTCAGCGAATGACAGCACATTATTCATTCATTATTGTCACATTGTCACACTGATTAAAACCGCCTTGTTATAGATATCCACATGTCATAACGAATTTCGCTAGCTTCTGTGACTCTGAAACTAAACATTCTGTCAGAAAGATCAAATGAATTATTCCTTCTACAGCACTGTCTACATTTATTCACCGGGACATTCTTCTCTAGCATCGGCTGAAAACAGCCCGACTCTGTAAACTCTATGGAGATTGTGAGCATGAGGGCATACACACTACATGATCGGTCGGAAAATATTAAACAGTACGACCAACTAAATGAGCCGATAATCGACACTTTGGAACGACTTTCGACGATTGAGTCACTATACACACTAACGCAAATTCCGACCGAACGGTCTTGTGTTGGCTGATTTGCCTGATTTTTGGATGAAAACACTCTGGTGTGTACCCAGCCTAAGGCGCTGCTCTATATATCTGTCTAATGGTAGTAGTATGAATACATTTAGATGTTGTACATTTTTTAATAGTGTTGTCAATGCGCCTCCCCTGTATACTTCCTATCTGCATGCACTGGGAACTTCACAGAGGAAGGACATTGACAACACTGCTGACTGCTTAAAGCAGGAAAGCTGTTGTAACATACTGTAGAACAGAACAACGCCTTCAGTATCTTAACGCACGGTGCCAGTCACCGTTCTGCTAATGCAGTGTCTGCAGGAGAAATCACAGGGGCTTGGTGTCTCACTGAGCTCCCCCTGTACCCAGTGATTCAGAAAGCAAAGGTGCATTGACTGGGAAGTGAAGGGTAGAGATTTATACTAGTGTGAATGGTAAATGCCAATTCAGAAAGATTAGGGGGTGGAACACCCTTGTTCCCAACTATCCCGCATTTAGATCCAAATTTCACTGTCACAATTTGCTCCCTGTCATTTCATAGATCTGTTTGTAAAGTTTAATCAATTATATTTTTGTGGCTGAATGTTTGGTGCAAAACATAGGCCATCTACCTGGCAATCCAGAGTTTGAAATTAGCTTTAATTATCAGCCTGGGTAAATTAAAATAAAACTAGTTTAATGAAAACAACCAACTAGCACTGAGTGTGACACTGCCTCACTCGTTCCCCCTAACGTCTGTGTAGACCCACTCACTACCTCATGGGGCTAACAATCAGTAAACCTGAAGTCCCTGCTCATTGGCTACTCTGAGCTCTGCACAATCTCTTCGTCCTCTGGTCAGCAGTTATCAGAGAGCAGAACCAACGTCTCCAACCAATCCAACCCATCCAAGGCTTAGGTATGCAACTTTCTTCTGCGCTCCTGCCTGTATGTGTGTGTGTGATTTCTTTTGATAGTTGTAATAGCTGGAGTGGACATGGAAAGCAAGAACACACTTTCAACCAGTTCATATCAGTTAATAACCACAATGTACCCTGTGTCTGGTGGAAGCAGCATTGGCCGTTTGTATATTTATGTTTTAAGGTTTAATTGAGTATTCCGTTCTAACTCCCTATTTTCATGTGCTAACACCTTAGGAGTAGAGATGCTCAGACTCGGTTTTCTGAAAACGGAGCCCGTCAGAATTTAGGGGTTTCAAGTAGGCTTGCGAGCCGGCTTGTTACTTTCACACTTCCTCGGATCTGAATTGAGGCAAAACGTCATCTTTGGGTTGTTGGATCTCGCGGGTTTTGGATACCATAAGTACCTCCCTCCCCAGGAGATCCAGCACCATTGCTCACACAGAAACAGATGTAGCAGTGTTCTTTTCACTCTCCAGTCTCCAGTGCCATTGTTCAGTGCCATTGCTCACACAGAAACAGGGGTAGCAGTGTTCTTGTCACTCTCCAGTCTCCAGTGACATTGCTCAGTGCCATTGCTCACACAGAAACAGGGGTAGCAGTGTTCTTGTCACTCTCCAGTCTCCAGTGACATTGCTCAGTGCCATTGCTCATACAGAAACAGGAGGGGTAGCAGTGTTTTTGCCACTTGACAAAAATTTACTGGAAATTATTGAAAATTAATGTTATTGAGGTTAATAATAATGTAGGGATAAAAAAGATCCAAATTATGTGGTTTTAGCGGAAAAGAAATAGGGATTTAAGAAAAAAAATCGGGATCCGAAACCAAAAACCAAAACGTGAGAGGACAGTTTTGCCAAAACCAAAACACGAGTTAATCCAGATCCAAAACCAAAACACGGGAGTCAGTGAACATCTCTACTTTGGAGTAGCAAAATAGATCTGCATGAAAACTGGTAAGCAGAGAGATTTTGAAAGTGATTCTCTTGGCTATTTTCATCAGACTCTGTACAGCTAATTATGAAATAAGGAATTTTATTGAGGGTTTTTTAAAAAACAAAACAAAATATTTTTCAATTGGAAGGTCCTAGCAAATGCGTAAAACTTTCAATCAATGCATGAAAAGGGGTGAGAGAATCTTAGAATTCAACCAATCAGAGTGAAGAAGATAAACAAGGATACCCAGGAGCAAAAGAAAGAAGATGTCAAAACAAAAAAGAAAGTAGAGGCCCCATATCCCCAATTTAGGTGGAAAAGACCCAATTCAGAATGTCCCAAAATTCAGGACTGTCGCCAGGAGTGTTGGGAGGTGTGTCCTTGAGGTGAGCATGTGTCGCCCTTCACTGGTGCAAACCACTATGTATGAGTATTTTTAGGAGAGGGAGGAGTTTGGTGGCAGCCTAGCATTAAAGAAGAGATAGACACACCCACTAGGAATGTGACACGCCCCAAATTGGCATAGACAAGACCAGAGCCTGATGTGACCACAAATTTTTCAGTAGCACATCAAAACAGAGCTGAGGGGCACATTCGCTGTCCTGATTCCTAGACTTCAAATGTTGGGAGATATGGGTTCCTTACGAGACAATAATAAACAAGTTTTATATTCTGGCAACTAAGTAGTTCTTGTTAACTGTTATTTTTCTAGTGCTGTTGTTTTTTTCTTTATTTAGTTTTCTATAAATATCCCCAGTATCTTAAAAATGAAAGTTAAAGTCAAACACAATAAAGCATACACTAAACATAATATATTTTTAAACACACATGCCAAAAGGGACTGGAGTTAATAGAAAAAGGGAGTGCTCATGATCAAAAGTAGATATGGTTTGGTAGAAGCAGGAGTGGTTTATTTTACCCTGAGTATTACAACACATCACCCCCATCCCTGGGTTGCTTAATGTTTTCTGTAGTATAGGGTGTTTTTATTTGGTGATCACGTGACCACCGAACATTAACTACTAAGAGCCACCACATATGAAGAGGGGACTCTTCAAATGAGCGTATCCCTGAGATTATTGAAGACAGGATGGGGGAGATCCTTGCCTTCCTCTCCATCGCTGGACTTCTTAATGCTTTTTTTTTTTAGTATAGGGTATTATTGTTTGGTGCTCACACAAGATCAACAGACAATAACTTCTAAGGGGCCACATTGTCTGAGAGAGGGGACTCCCCTGAGTCTGTAGTCTGTTCCAGGATGGGGGAGATTTAGCTCTTCGGATCTTTTGAATGTGCAGGGCTGAGCGCAGGGCACTGGCACAATGGCGCCACTATTCGCGACACTTCCACTGGTGCCCGCCAATAAGAAATATCCACTATTTCGGTGGATGGTACAGCAACAATGAGTATTATTTTTTTTGAACCCCATGTGTACAAAGTACCTATGGGAGTACCACTCTTTCCTCGTACTAAAGGAGTTCAAAGAACATCAGTTGCTACATTTTAATTGGTCACCACATCACCTTGCTTCCACAATACCTATATGAGCAAAAAACATTGAAGGGGAAATAATAAAACGTAAAGAGCTGAAGAAGTACATCTTACATAATAAATCTGTTTGGCCTGTAAATATGACAGACAAAAAAAAAAGTTTAAACTACAATGCTGCCATCTATTGATATATTTGTAGTACTGCAGATTTTGCATCTATATTAAAGAAAATATTTTTTCCTGTGTTCGGCTTATCCATTTAACATGCTCTAACATTCTTTCTTTTTCTTTATAATTCTTTATTTTAGTTGGTGAAGAGCACATGTATAAGTGCAAATGAATAGTAAACCGGAAACAACAAATGCAAGACAAAGTATAACATGGTCAAACCTTAAAAGGCATAATAAAAAGGATAAAAAGAGATCCAGGGTAATGAATACATTTTTAAGACAAAATAGAATGTAAGGGTGAATTGGGTGTAAGGTTAGATTGGTGGAAGTGGGGAGTTTACGGTACAGGACTAGCAAGGAGAAGATTGTGGTTTTCTACTCAACTCAAAGTAACATGCTCTAACCTTCTGACTGTAACTTGTTTGTATCTTGTCACTAATAAGAAGAAGATTACTGAGTAAATCATTGACACAGTGTAACAGGGACAGCACTCCATTTCCATTATGACTAGCAATCAATAATAATAAAAAGGTGTCAAACTTTAGCTTATTGGTTGTGTCAGTGGCTAGTTTTTATATAAGCACAGTTACTGAGACATTTTGATTAATATTAAAATACTTAAAGGGCCACTAAATTTATGTAAATAAAACAGGTAAATGTGAAAATTATAATAATGGGAAATCAATTTGTAATACCCATTCATAATACAATGCATTCAGGTAAATACAATGGGAAACATGGTAAAATAATGATTATACTTTAACTTTTAAATGTATCAGACTTTTTACAATGTGTAATTTATGTTTCAGGGCTCTTGTTGTTGACCGCCAGCACAATGCCACTTATCTGTTTCTACAACACTTAATTCCGTTTTCTATTAGAGATATGTAAATCTAACAGAATCCAGTTTGCAACAGTTTTGTCCAAATTCGGTCACACTATTTGCAAATCCGAAAAACAACAACCTGAAATGCGTCTTCTCTACTAGTTAATCTTGTTTAAATAATCTCTTCCTGCACAACGGAATCTCTTTTTTTGTATGTTGGTGAAAAATGAACGTACTCATGCATCTAATCCATGGGCTACAAGAAATCTGATCCCCCCAGATTCTCCCAGAAGAGGGTGCGATACTGAGCACACCCAGAGATGCAGCCATCTTTGCCTGCAAATTCACTCACTTTTGCATAAAACCAGGCTTAACTGTGAAAACCTTGAGGCATGACATCAGAGAAGATCTTGCAGCCTTCCACTTTTGCATGTTTTGTTTTTTTACCCTTTCTGACTTTAGTTAATGAAGGGACAGTACTGTTAGCAACTATGTACCTGCAGCTTTTTATTTTTTAACTTCAATTTTCTCACTCCGGCTGCATCTCACATTTTTATAAAATTACAGCAAAAATATTCCATTATTGTATAACTTTCCTCAGGGGTGGAACAGTGCGTAGACGGGCCCCATAACATAACCTGGTTAGTGGCCTGCCGATGCCACTGTAACCTTCCGGGGGTCCTGCTCTGCTCTTTTCAGAAAGAGTAGGGGTCTCAGAGAGTGCTGCAGGTGCTGGATAGTGCACCCACGTTAGTTACATCACTGACTTTTATTACCATGAGTGCTTATAGCTCAGCATCCACAGTGACAACATCATTATAGCTTCCTTCCAGTGAGATGAGTCTAATATTGCAAAACTAATTAAGACAATGTAAAATAACTTTAATTTTCACTTGTAGTGATACCTATTACATGGAGTTCTAAAACTAGAGCTTTTATTTTTTCAATTATCTCTGGAAACTAGGAACTGTTGACTGTAAACCATGACACTAGGATGTGTGTATAGCTGCAATTTATCCAGGACAAATGCTCTGCTTCCCCATGTCCCACTTAGTCCCCCACTGAGTATATGCTCTAGCATCAGATACTGAATTCTTTCCTGGTTCATTCAGTTAGAAGATAAGTGTAGCAAACGGAAGCAGAGCACTGTGTCCTGGATTCTGGTCCATTATATAATCACAGGCATCGGAACATGCGTCAATCCAGTCTATTGTACCCTGTTTAAATATTCCTGTGTGTGAAAACGGTCCATACACAACACTATCATTCATGCTCCGTTGGCAATCTCCAACTATCATAACAAAGACCAAACAGGGCTAACATATCCGGTAAATAAGGTTTCAGAAGACAAACAGCCTTAAAATTCAGAGAAAACGTCTGTTTACTCTGTAGGGTGCATATTGCAGCACTTCTCTCAATTCATCATAACCTTTTTTCTGCTGGTCACCGCAGTCCCCATAGACCCATATTGGCCCTGCAAACTGACCCAATCTAACAAGTGTTGAGAAGCTCTAAGGATGGAGTTAGCTTACCTGTTTAGTGGGGTCCAGTGCTGCGAGAGAGGCTTTCCTGAATCCCTCACCAGGTCCCATCACTATGCACATGTGCAATAGTTACCGAAGGAAGGGATTGGTTTTTGCTGTTGTTTAGGAGAAAGGATCTCACCAATGAACCCTGGCAAGTTAAATTGTGGCAGTACTACGATTTGTATCACTGCAATATGCAGAAATGCAAAATTATATTTACTGGCGCTCAGTAACCAGTTATGATTAATAGACCCTTAATAATTAATAGATCATTTCACAAACAACTATCACCATAGAAAGGTGTGAAACATCCAACTATCACCATAGAAAGGTGTGAAAAATCCAACTATCACCATAGAAAGGCGTGCAACATCCAACTATCACTATAGATAAGTGTAATACATTCAACTATCACCATAGAAAGGTGTGAAACATTTAACTATCTCCATAGATATGTGTGCGGCATCCAAATATCACCATAGAAAGGTGTGAAGCATCCAATTATCACCATAGAAAGTTGTGAAGCATCCAACTATCACCATAGAAAGGTGTGAAGCATCCAATTATCACCATAGAAAGTTGTGAAGCATCCAACTATCACCATAGAAAGGTGTGATGCACCCATCTATCATCATAGAAAGGTGTGAAATATCCATCTATCATCATAGAAAGGTGTGAAGCATCCAATTATCACCATAGAAAGTTGTGAAGTATCCAAATATCACCATAGAAAGGTATGAAGCATCCAACTATCACCATAGAAAGGTGTGATGCACCCATCTATCACCATAGAAAGGTGTGAAGCATCCAACTATCACCATAGAAAGGTGTGAAGCATCCAAATATCACCATAGAAAGGTGGAAAGCATCCAGCTATCACCATAGAAAGGTGGAAAGCATCCAACTATCACCATAGAAAAGTGTGATACATCCAACTATCACCATAGAAAGGTGTGAGGCTTCCATATATTACCATAGAAAGGTGTGATGCATCCATCTATCACCACAGAAAGGTGTGAGGCTTCCATATATCACCATAGAAAGGTGTGAAGCATCCATCTATCACCATAGAAAGGTGTGAGGCTTCCATCTATCATCATAGAAAGGTGTGAAGCATTCATCTATCACCATAGAAAGGTGTGATGCATCCATCTATCACCATAGAAAGGTGTGAGGCTTCCATATATCACCATAGAAAGGTGTGAAGCATCCATCTATCACCATAGAAAGGTGTGAGGCTTCCATCTATCACCATAGAAAGGTGTGAAGCATTCATCTATCACCATAGAAAGGTGTGAAACATCCAACTATCACCATAGAAAGGTGTGATGCATCCATCTATCACCATAGAAAGGTGTGAAGCATCCAACTATCACCATAGAAAGGTGTGACACCTCCAACTATCACCATAAAAAGGTGTAAATTTCCGCTCCTAAATAAGAATGGAGGTGGATATTCTGTGAAACAAGTTTGAAAATATCCCTCAACTTTGGGTACAATATTCATCTCCACGTGCTCCGTCATTAAACACTATCAGAATAAACATTTTATTTTACCATCTCCTGTCTGTTTAGTATGTTACATTGTCTCATATTTTCTCTGTAAGCTTTCTGGCAGCACTGTTCTGTATTGTAGCAAAGTTACCACACCCAGAGCGACTGCCAGATGTTATTATGTACCGAGTACCTGCAAGGCTGGTTTTCTTACTGGGATAAACTCACGCAAGCATGAAGGTTACAGGCTGACCTAAATTGTACATGCACATAACACAAACCTTAGGCAGATCATGACAGGCACGCAATGCTTTCTTTTCTATTGTTTGAAAACAATATTATTCTATTTGAAGAGCAGATAGACTATGATATTATTTTAAATGAAAGCAATAGAGATTTATCACTGTTTTTGGAAAGTACATGTTTGAATGATATTCGTCATACATCAGATGAGTTACTTGTTATAACTTCTGCTGAAAATTTACAGTGCTCCAACAATTCTGTATAACACTCACAAGATGGCAGTGGCAGGCAAGTTCTTTTGGCACCCAAGTTGTCAAAATGTACCCACCCATGCCCCCAGTAAGTAAGTAACATGTACTACTCAAACCATTACTGTTCACACTACAGAATACTGTACAAACAATTGTTCCACACACCAAACTTCCCATTGCCTAGGGCTCAAGGCTTTATTTGGGAGGGGCAATATTTTTTTTTTCCAGCATGTCTAACAGTTAAAGTGTCCACTGATAGACCCCTGCTGTAAGTGGGCGTAGTGAGACATTTGACCTTATTCCCTGTGTATACAGCCAAGAATATAGGGAGAGCAGAATGCCAAGAGAGCGATTCTAGCTTGGAGGATCCTGGTGTACAAGACATCAGCGAAAAGGACTCTGGGCCAGGCATCGTGTTGCCTCTGGAGGAAACCCTACCTGGACAGGGTCTGTGTGAGCCAGTAACCCAGGTTGGGCGACACCGTAACTGTCTAGCTAACCGATAGTGGTAGTTTTGCGGAAGGAAAGAGACTGAGATTATTTTTTTGGAGTGCTGACTGGAAGAGCTGCTGGAGGATACGTTACCATTCACCCTGTATCTTGTGAACGACTTGTGGTGTTGTGCTGTCGTAATAAAGCCTTATTTTTAATATATTCTGGTCCACCTGAGTGAATTGAATCCCACAGAGGGTAACTGCCATCCCAGCTAAGGGTGGTATCCTCACAGTGACTTTGTGTACAGCCCATTCCTGTAACCAGTATACTATATACAGGGGAGGGCTTGCAAGTTTCAGCCAGGGGGCAACCTATTAGGAACATCTTAATGGAAAAAATGCAGATGGCCCGATGACCAAGCCCAGTCTGCCCCTTACAATACAGACTCCGGTGGTGTGTGAAGAGTAATGAATCCTTCCCTGTTGGCCAATAGGCTAGTAGCAGCTCTGGGTCAGCAAGAGCCTACAGACTATTGCTGGAGATAATTTGCAAAGTAAAAAACAGTTACAGTTACAGTGAGATTTCCACCAGAGCTTGAGGATTTCGGGAGAAACACAGCAATATTTGGTCGGCAGAAGTTTGCATTTGTCAATAGAAGGCGATGGATGAAGTGAGGCCATGGCCTGCTAAGAATGTAGTAGGAGCATTAGTGCACCTAGTTTTGCAGGGATGAGATGACCTGATTGAGATATAGGAATGAAGTGGGTCAAATTCTGGAGGTGCTCCATGCTGTGCGGAGATGTTTACAGCCATTTCAAATATACAGATTGAATTGATTTTTGCCCCCTCTGAGCTGGCAGAGATCAAGAAAAATGCTTCAAATAAACAAATGTACTATATGTAATTTAACAGTCCCAATGTCCCCTCACTCTGTTGGTTAATTTAAGCCATAAATGAGGTCAAACTGAGCAGCATGTTAGGAAACATTTGTAAAAGTATAATTTAATCAGGTGGTTCTAATTTGTGCTCTAGTTTCAGAAGCATCTTGTGGGAGCAGAGAGGATGTACACCAGTGTTTCATTGCTATGGGGCATCAAGTGCCAGTGCTCCATTACCACGGAACACCAAGTGTCAGTGTTCCATTGCTATGGGACACCAAGTGTCAGTGTTCCATTACTACAGGAGACCAAGTGTCAGTGTTCCATTATTATGAGACAGTATTTAATAAATGACAACTAGAATCTGATTGGTTACTATAGGCAACAACTCAACTTTTTCAAACCCGCCGTTTATTAAATATAGCCCCTAGAGTCAATTATCCATTGCTACCAAATAGCAATTGCCAGTGTAACATTGCTATTGAACACCATGTGCAGTGTTCCATTCCTATCGGTCACCATATGCCAGTGTTCCATTGCTACAGGACAACAAGTGTCAGTGTTCCATTGCATAGGAATACCAAGTGTCAGTTTTCCATTACTACTAAACACCAATTTCTAGTGTTCCATTGCTATGAGACACCAAGTGCCAGTGTTCCATTGTTACCTGTCACCATATGGTAGTGTTTCATTGCTATGTGACAACAAGTGCCAGTGTTCTACTGCTACAGGAAGTCAACTGTCAAGTGTAAATATTCCATTGCTATAGAACACCAAGTGTCAGTGTTCATCGCACAGGTACACCAAGTGTCAGGGTTCCATTGCACAGGGACACCAAGGTCTAGATTTACGAAACTGCAGGTTTGAAAAAGTGGAGATGTTGCCTATAGCAACCAGATTCTAACCGCTATTTTTTAAAATGTACTACATAAATGATCACTAGAATCTGATTGGCTGCTGTAGGCAAATGCCAGTGTTCCACTGCTATGGGACACCAAGTGTCAGTGTTCCATTGCTACCAGACACCATATGCCAGTGTTCCATTGCTATGGGACACCAAGGGGTAAATGTATTAATGTCCGGATTCTTCAACTCCGGCGTGTTCAGCGTCTTCGGCGATTAAATTTAAAGCGGCGCTGCATTGTAAAGGGAAACTTCCCTTTACAATGCAGCGCCGCTTGTGAAGGGAAACTTCCCTTTACAATGCAGCGCCGCTCTAAATTTAATCGCCGAAGACGCTGAAAACGCCGGAGTTGAAGAATCCGGACATTAATACATTTACCCCCAAGTGTCAGTGTTGCACTGCTACAGGCCAACAAGTGTCAATATTCCATTGCTATGGTAAGTTAACTGTCATGTGTAAATGTTCCATTCCTATAGAACACCAAGGGCTAGGTTTACTAAGCTGCGGGTTTGAAAAAGTGGGGATGTTGCCTATAGCAACCAATCAGATTCTAGCTTTCATTTATTTAGTACCTTCTACAAAATGAAAGCTAGAATCTGACTGGTTGCTATAGGCAACATCCCCACTTTTTTAAACCCGCAGCTTAGTAAATCTAGCCCCAAATGTTAGTTTTCCAATGCACAGGAACACCAAGTGTCAGTTTTCCATTGCTACCAGACACCAACTGTTAGTGTTCCATTGCTGTAGGACACTAAGCGCCAGTGTTCCATTACCACGGAACACCAAGTGTCAGTGTTTAATTGCTATTGGACACCAAGTGTCAGTGTTTCATTGCTATGGGACCAAGTGCCAGTGTTCCATTCATGCGAGACATAAAGTGCCAGTGTGCCATTGTTACTGGACACCAGGGGCTAGATTTGCTCGGTGGTAGTCAGCATATCGATGCTAACTACCAAGACAATACTTACCCCGACGTGGTGACCCCGAACCGCTCCTTCCTGACGACTGCTCTGACTGGCGACTGCAAGGGATCGCAACCTATGAAGAATCCGAACAGTCTTGATGACGTCGCTATCGACCGCGATGCTCTTTTCCTTGCTGTTAAGGTGGAAATGTAAGTATGCGGCCATGTACAACACTAAGCAAAGTAAATTGCATTGGTTGTCTGCTAGTCATCGCTTATGGCCTAGATGAAACACTATTTGCAGTTCTTAAAATAATTACAACAAACTGGTTTCTCACTGATAATTTACCTCTTCCCCATGCTCCCTCCGCCTGTTCCTTGGTGCAATATTGTTTTGTATATAATAGATAGGGCTATAGTATGCATACAATAATTATTCCTGTGGGGTAAATGTAAAATGTTCTATGTACACCAAAGACCCTTATTTTTAATTGTCTTATTTTTTCTGTTATGCCAAGTTTTCCATGTGTAAGGAATCATACTGGAAGGTAATAAAGTTCCCTAGGTATTTTATTTTAGAATGCCACCACGAAAATTTGAAATTGCTTTGAGGAGACTTAGAGTTGAGGGGGGTACGTGAAGTGTAAGAGCTTCAGTCTTGGTGAAGGATGGTGAGCAAATTCGGGAGTGAGTTGTGGGGAGAAGTCATAGTGAGCAGAAGGTCATCTGCCAACAAGCTAATCTCGTATTCTTTGGAACCTATATTTATGGACACATGCAAGTGGAAAAGTCAAGTGCCAAGTTTTGAGTCACTAAAGGGTGTCTATAAAGTCTGCAGTCTGATGGATAGATAACACAGCAAGAGACTCCCATAGATTATCTGCTCCGGGACAGCGAGTGCTGCCATGAGAAATTGGCCTGACAGAACCGGATGTATATCAGAAGCTACACAGCAGCTGTCAGTGCGGAGGAGCGTATGTGAGTGTTACCTTGCTATAAGCCAAACACAGCAATTGTTGGCACAGAGGATCGTATGTGAGTAACATCTTGCCCTCAAACAAAAAGCCTGTTTACAATCTCAGACTGTCGGGTAACTACCTTTTGAGACTGATCAATTTCTGTACAACTTGGGCATGTTGAACAACTTAGCAAGTACATATAGGAGATATGCTCTTTCCCAACCCATTGTGATTTTGGATGACACATTCTGTAATAAAAAGAACTCTGCACATTCACTATAGGGTTTTTGTTCCCTTCAAATTGCACTTATAGTGCAGGGTATCCTACGGAATCATAATTTTGCTAGCAATGTGGAAGAACATTTTTCCGTAGATCAATGTTCAACATTTGGAAACAATTAAGGATTGAACTTGAAAGCACAGAGTTCCCCCAAGCTTTGAGTCAGCTGGCCACTGGCTAAATAGAAGCATTGGTTAACATATTACATACAATACATGTATTAGAGGTTTGTTTCTGATTTATATTTGCACATGTGGTTGTGTCATTTGGATAATTTGGATAGTTTTTAGACTATATGCGCTCATATGGCAATTGATGTTTATGTAATATTGGATGTTTTATACGTTGTATAATAAAATTGTTGAAATCAATATCCAAATCTCTACACAATTTTGTCATAGCGCAGAAATACCATCTGGGGAGAAATTAATTTTGGCAGCCAATGTCTCAACCACAACGGCAAAGATCAAGGGCGACAAAGGGCAGCCCTAACGAGTGCCATTGATGATTGAGATCGGGGATGAGATTCACCGAAACCCTGGCAGAGGTATCTGAATACAGCATCTGGATTCCCTGGGGAAAAGTACCACTAAAGCCAAATTTCCTTAACGTTTCCAGCATGAAGGGCCAACTTTCTCGGTCAAGGGCCTTCTCTGCATCCAGAAAAAAGCACCAAGACTGGTGTTCTGGCTGAATTGATATAATGAATGAGGCTGATGGTTCTTCTGGTATTGTCCCGCACCTGACACGCTGGTATAAAGCCCACCTGATCTTCGTGGATAAGATGGGATAATACAGAATTGAGGCGCTCAGCGACGGCTTTGGCATAGATCTTGATGTCTGTGTTCAAAGGTCAAATGGGCCTGTAATGGGCACATCCCTCTTTCGGGATAACAGTAATACATGCCTCCAGCACTTCTTCGGAGGAGCCGCCCTTTATCACACTCTTAGACAAGTCAACAAGATAAGGCAAAAGAAATTTGTTAAATTGTAGTATACGGCTGTGAAACCGTCAGGTCCTGGCCCGTTATGCCAAATTTTAATGTGATTTGCATATAAATAAACCTATAAATGTGAGCGACAGTGAGAATATTGCAGGAAATATTGTGTTGTTTGATATCTGTTTATGTATCTGCTGTACTGTCACATTTGTGGCTATATTGTGCTATATTAAGACTCAATAAACGGTTTCATTTAAGAACAAGCACAGAGATATATCAAAGCAGCAAACTGACACAAAAATAAAGACTACAGCACACACACATACTGTGTTACACACTCACACTGTCACTGAAAACACTTTCTTTAGCACATTGGATTTAAATATCGTTTTATTTAGTTTTACTTTTTTTTATTTACATCACCTGCCCCCAACCCCATTAAGCTCATTTTTATTTTTTTTATACACTTCAGACCGCCCGTCACAGTTATTCCAGCTTCCCTTCTTACTATGAAAAGATCACCTTTGCTATTGATCATGAGACCCCAACCCCATTCCTTCCCCCGCCCATCAGTAAATGCAAAGAGCTTCACCATTTTCTCTGAACTGCCTACTGACACGGTCACATATCCCAGAGCGCACTTTGCATTTCTTCAATGGCTGTGGAGTATGCGAAAAGCTTGCACACTAGTAAATGGTGCCTCAACAATGTAGGGGTTGAAGGATTGATTGCAACAGTTACTGTGAGGAGCAGCTAGTTTGGTAAAGTGTCTAATCAGCACTTCCTGGTAAGACTGATAGGTGTTCTCTGCTCTGAGTATAAATAGAACTAACCCGTGCTGCAGATGTTCTCAATCATAATGGAACATATTAAAGAAAGGCATCTTAAACTGGGGTGCATGGGAATAAATAAAAGTATAGACAAAATAGCCTTCCAGTGAGTGTTGTTTTTAACTAGGACAGTGGCAACAGTACCGCCCCCTCAAAAATAAAATTATATATTTTATATATATATATATATATATATATATATATATATATATATATACACACACATACAATGCTGTTAATCACTATAGATATTAGTTGAGTAAATGAAAATGTAATAATGAATTGTGTGAGTGGATGGTAGAACTTGGGTTGACTACAAAAGCAAAGATATTCATGGACTTGTATATATACAGTTAGCTTTCTTTTTGGGGTTTTTTCAAGCCTTCTTTTCTGTAATTTTTTGCTAGATTAAAGTATTTTCTCACTCTTTAGACACTGTTATCAGGAACTAATCCAGCAGTGTCTGAAAACTGCCTAAATTTTCTTGCTGTCCCTTGCTGTTATGTTGACCCCTGTTAACCCAATACTTCTGTGAATGCATGTATACTTTGCATGAATTAAACAATCTTATTCCAGCAGCTATCTTCTCCAGGAATACAGGGTCGCGTAGCGTGTAGAATAGGAAGATTTGAAGACCCTGTGTATCAAAAAAAAAAAAAAATCAAGTGTGAGCTTAATAAAGTAATCATTATTAGCAATTTTAAATATTTTAGGGTCACTCATCTGGTTACTTTAGTAACTTAGTTCTTAAAATGTAATTTTCATTGCCGTCGGTGCCTCTAAAACAAGACCTACACAGGAAAATCATAAACTGCAGCCTTATTGTCAGTTACAAAAGTAACAAGCAAGAAAATCTTTAATTGTCGCAGTCAGTTTGTTGTCATCAATAATCTTGGACAGAGCGGGATTTGTACGTCAAGAGATATGGAGCTTACCTATAGACAGAGGCATTACTAGGCCCCTGAATTAGGAGATAGGTTTTAGACGTTGGATTTCAACAAACAGCTCTCAGAGTCCCTATTTTGGCAGCAGATAATAGAGTGAAATAAAGAATGTACCAATCACTTTGCATCTTACAGTAGGTTAGATGCAAGACTTTGGGTATCTTCAGGTATCTTCAGGTTATCGTAGATTGTGTATGTTTCTGGAGCCAAGGAAACTACAGCTCTAGCAAGATACACTCTAGATACAGAATACTGAAGAGTAGAAATGTTAATGAAGATAATGATTATTATAAATAGATGGAAGTAAGAGAATTAGGTCTCTCGCACCAGCTTTTATCCAGCAATCCCTGGATTTATCATACCCACCACTACTTGCTGCCACCAAGAGAGACTTGGGAAATAGAAAAACAAAACAAGGGTTCAGACATCCTACTTTGACTAAATCAGCTGCTGTCAGAGTATTAATAATTATTCCTCATCCTCAGTCTAATATTACAGCACAAACACAATTTGCCAGTGGAACAGAAGCATAAGTATAGAGGTATCCAACTCTCTCCAATCAGTACTTTAAATGGCTATACAAAAATACTATTTTTTGTTGTTTCTTTCATAATATATTTATTCCTTAACTAAAATCACAAATAGAGATACTTGCAAAATACTCTTGTGCCTTTTCAACCTTGATTTGTAGATAACAACCTGGTTATCTTTCGTCTTAAACTTTCATTCCAATGTGTATAAACAGATGGGCTGCCATATGTTTGGTCAGATGCAATTCAAGCACCAAATGTAAAGGATATTTTGTGATGGTATCTGAGATGCTTTCCTCCCTCCCCTCCCAGTCTTCCCATACATAATCCCAGAAGCCCGATGAGAGATGGTTAGTGCCCCTTTACAGTTCAGGGGTATTTTTGCATTTATAAAACAATAAAATAAGGTAAACAGTAAAAACTAAACAATGTGGAATGGAAATACATCTCAAGCATAAAAATGCATATATTACTCATCACGTGGCCATGTCGCCATGCGGAGATTCTGCCTGCCTGCCTGTCCAGAGGGAAACCAGCCTCTGGAGGTCCAACAGGAGTCACCAAAGAGGACAGCCAGTGGCTGTGAGGGGGAAGCTGTAACCAACCACCCTGAGGGAACCCTCTAGTGAAAGAGTTATAGACACTGAATAAGCTGGCTGAGAGCTTGTAGTAACATTAGTGTCTGACTGGGGGAAGAAGGTTCCACTGTACGAATGCAAAGTACTAGTCACTGAAGGGGAATGGCCACCCACCAGAGAGGAATAAACACCCACTAGAGGGGTGGAAAATAAGAAGAATAATTATCTCCATTACCTCACTTAAGTGATTCTTCTCTCCTTCTACCACAGTGTCAGAAGGAAACAGGAATCACTGAGGTGATTGAGGCAGTGATTCTTCTCTCCTTCTGGCACAGTGTCAGATGGAAAGAGGAATCACTGAGGTGACTGAGGCAGTCATTCTTCTCTTCTGGCACAGTGTCAGATGGAAAGAGGAATCACTGAGGTGACTGAGGCAGTGATTCTTCTCTCCTTCTGGCACAGTGTCAGATGGAAAGAGGAATCACTGAGGTGACTGTGGCAGTGATTCTTCTCTCCTTCAGACATGGTGGGGTGGGGGTAAGAATCAAGGCCCTCGGACGGGTGTGGGTTGGGGGGCAACTAATATGAATAAAAAAGCTAAATCTAATTACATAAGTGTGAATTAGAGATGATAGTAGGCAAGAAAATAGCTCAAAAGGAAGAAGGTGTTATGGTGTGTGAAAGAAAGGAAATAAAATATGAGAGAGAGATGGCTGTACATTTATAGAGAAAAAAAATCATCTCTACTAACTTTGTGGAAATAAGTCATAAGAGCGCATAGTCCAAAATGTGTTCCATTTATTATGTGGTGTGATTTATGCAAGACATAATGTAGTATAAAAGTCTAGTTATATAATACTGTGGAACGCAACAGAGAAGACATGTAAAATGTTATGGTTAATAAACCTCTCTGATGGGAAGTAGCAATGAAACAACAACACCTGGGGGTATATTTACTAAACTGCGGGTTTGAAAAAGTGGAGATGTTGCCTATAGCAACCAATCTGATTCTAGCTGTCATTTTGTAGAATGCATTAAATAAATAAAAGCTAGAATCGGATTGGTTGCTATTGTCAACATCTCCACTTCTTCAAACCCACAGTTTAGTAAATATACCCCCTGGAGTTTTTCCCCTCATTTGCAGGCATACACAAAGTCATAAAGGTGAATACTGTAGTTTCCACCCTGGTATCAATCCATAGAATAAAGCTTGTATCTTATGTAAAGAAAAACAAATTAAGGATAAAAGAACTACAAAAGATAAAATTACATAGACATAAACAATAGAACCAAACAATAAAAAGACACTTGAGAAACTATTATATACAATTGTTATGGAATGTATCTAGTGTTATATGAGACCACAATAATTACCTGAGTGGAGCCACATAGGCAAAATATAAAGCTAAAAATGATGTGAGTTGTGTCATCTGTCTCTAAGAGCATCAAATAGCCAAACACCCAGGTGACTCCAAGCAAAGTAGCAACCGAGAACGTGGCCAACATCTTCTTTAAAAATGAATTTCTTTTATTGCTGTATATAATACACAAGTACTGAATGAGTGAATAACATTAAGACATGGGTTTATTATAGAAATCTTGCATAGTGCTATCATTGTTGGAAAAGAGAGGGAGGGAGAGAGAGAGAGGAAGAGAGAGACGGAGAGAGCGAGAGAAAGAGAGAGAGAGAGAGAGAGAGAGAGAGGGAGAGGGAGGGAGAGAGAGACAGAGAGGGAGAGAGAGAGAGAGAGAGACATCAATATCATAAGTGCTGTTTTGCACATTTCAGTGCAGGCTCAGAACACACAGAATTATAATGTAGTTGTCTACACATAGCTTCTGAATACACTGTTTGATAGACTTGGTGAGTGTACCTCTCACACTCTACCACTCATATGTACTTCATACTTGCCAACTCTCCCGGAATGTCCGGGAGACTCCCGCATTTTGCGAGAGTCTACCGGACTCCCGGGCGAGTGTGGCAATCTCCCAAATTCTGCCCACTTCACTAGGAAGTGCCCACTTCCTAGTGAAGTGGGCAGAATTAGGTCCCAAATTCTGCGATTCCCGGTGAATCGCCGCGTTTGGCCCTACCCCCGCTGTCAAATGTCATTATGTCACAGGTCCAAAAATGACGCGATTTTTGGCGCCCCGCCCCCTCACGCCCACCTCCAACGGCAGGCTCCCGGAAGAGAGCTGAAGAAAGTTGGCAAGTATGTTGTATATTCACATTTATGTATACAGGTATTGAATACTTTAAAAATCTGTGATTTTAAACTAGTGGAAAGGACACTAGTGGGCAAAAGGAAGTGAGGTAAATCTTTTTTTTATATTCTAAATGGACAATTTCACTTTTAATAAACCCTCACTTCCTGGTCCTTCATTCCTCTAAAGCCCTCTTCTTCTGTGCTGTGGATATGAGTGAGAAAATGTAGACTCCACAAAGTAAATCCCAGTGTATAGCACTGTGGACTGCTCTGTTGAGACCACCTTCACTGCAAAATATGCCCTTAGTCAATGGTTCAATAGTTACTTCACTGCAAATTTCACATTATTATATGGGCGAAATGAGGCCAGGTACTTTATGAAAATGTTGGAAATAAAGTAAACTCTATCCCTCCCTGTAAACTACAGGAATAGTAAAGAGGAGATGATAGAATGAGGTTTGTAGTGTGGATCAGGTACTTAGCATGGTAAAAATCTGGTGTAGGAGGCAAGAGGGAGGACTGTGCCCTAAGGTAGTTTAATCCGGCACTGGATCTCTTTAATATACTCCCATCCTTCAAAACCATTTATCTAGCTTCTAACTTCAGTCCTGGATAGGAGCCGGACTATCAGTGTGAATTATACATGTTATAACGCTGTGTATATTATCAGGGAGACATGAGAAAGAAAATAATTCCACACCTGGAAGGGAATATATTTTTGCATATAGATAGATTTATAGAGTTGCAATAAAAAATGGGAAAACAAGAAAGATTACAATGAAAATATTTAATTTGACTTAATATATCGGCTCCAGCAATGTGGACAGGTATTTAGTGTTTACCTCTTTAAATCGTCAGTTTTTTTCCAAAGTGAAACCACTGCAACGGTTACCAGAATGCAAATATTTGCCATAAGGATTATCCCCACTGGCAGGAGAAAAGACCACAGCATTGGTTTTGTGGGGTCAATCTGCTTGTTTTCATCTTCAGCAGCCAGCCAACAACTGCACAGAGACAAAATAATAGAACCTGTTAAATCCAAAAACACTCTAGCCAATATTAAATCAGCTCTTATGTCAGCTTCAATTAACATTCTAACAGTAAATACTTAGCAGACCATGGGGTACATTTATTAAGCTGAAAAAGTAGAGATGTTGCCTATAGCAACCAATCAGATTCTAGCTGTCATTTTGCAGACTCTACTAAATAAATGATAACTAGAATCTGATTGGTTGCTATAGCCAACATCTCCACTTTATCAAACCGCAGCTTGATAAATCTACCCTCAAGTCGTTAGAGGTATGTCAGAGACATGGTAGATGATTCAAAACTAATTTCCATGTAGTGATGGCAAATTCCACCAACCAGAGAGGAAATTAGTAGATTATGGCCTTCTATAATTTAGCGCCAGTTAGTGCTAGTAGAGGCAGTGACAAAAACCATCCAAAAAGCATAGAGCAGCCTATCATGTCAGAGTAATTTCTTTTCTCTTGGATGTAGCTGTTCTGGCATGTGCTGTAGTCAAATGATTTTATATCTGGTTAAAGTGTGAGGAAGCAGAGACCATGTAATGCAATCCTGTGGGTATTCTTCAGTTAAACATGCTGGATTGTGTGGCTTTTCTCAATTGAAATTTCTCCAGCTCTTGTATTTACCGTAATAAAGGAAAAATAAACCATCTTTGTAGTATTCTGTTAAACGTAACTTTTTCATAATCAATATAAACCCCCAACATGTAATTTGTCTATTTTTTCCCAACATAGGGATCTGAGCAAGAACATGAATATATCCTTTACACTTTATTTATTGTGAAGTTGGCTTCTTCCAGTAGAGGTAGGGTTCAAATAGTTTGAGAATACATTTATATTTTATTACTGGAAATGGAATACTTTTGTCTGATAAATAATAAACCTTATTTATGGGGTGACAGGAAATGATTCCTGTAACTGTTTTCTAATGCTTGCCATTCCAAGGAAAGTAACAGGTGTCAATTATAGACTGGGCGCACAGCATGGAAATCTTGAGTTTTTAGTTTCCAACTTATCAAAGATATAAAGCTAAAGTGGTAGTATCTTTTACATGCCCTGTGTTAGTTTTATAGTGATTTTTCTGGTAGGTATAATATATATATAATAATAACAGTGTTGGTTTTGCTTTCAAAACAGGTCTAGGGCTAGTGTGTCTGGACCAAAATATATTTTCTTAAGCCTGAGCTAATAGACCACACTCATTCACCACAAATGGATAATGACATCATATAGTGTTGGAAAATGGAATAGGACTATGTTTTCATTTGTTTTCATGTCCCTTCAGATTGTGGGCATACATGGGTAGAATTGTGGTCCATTGGTTAATTGGTTCCATAGGACTCGCATAGTATGGGGCATGTTATGATCTGGTCATTCAACCCTATCCAAAGTATGTGTGTGACCAGCCTATATGGGATAAAAGTGACCATATTGCAAACTCATCATGTTATAACTAAAGATTGATTACTGTGGATTTGATATGGATATAACTGTTACTTAAAGCTGCACTTCCAGCTTTAAGTAAGTATGGAGCCCAAGGAGCTGCTCCATGCAGCCATTTGTTCAGAGCACCAACCAAAGCCTAGAGGGGGGGTGTGAGTGGAAGGACCAATCACAAGACGCATCTAGAATTTGCGGCCTGTGATTGGCCCTCCCGCACACACACCCCCTCTGCTAACATTTAAAGGTGGTGACTCTATTGATGGAGCTCTGTATTACAAAGTGTAAAAGCACCAGAAAAACAGTCCCATGTAGCACCCACCTGGGGGGTCTGTCGAAATATTGTTTTTACAGTAGTAGTGCAGCTTTCCCTTATTTACCTATTTAACATATTTTATTACGGAGCTGTGCCTTCATTAAATGTCATATGTTTGTATATACAGTGGAAGATAAAAATTAATTTCTTAAAAGAATGACACTTATTACATCAGCAAAGTTATCTACATGGTTATTAGCCATAAAAACATGAAGAAGAGATTTTACAGCAGAAGACTTTAGACCCTAACTGCAATACTTAAAGCAGAACTATATTGGAAAAAATATTTTGATATGTTGTAGAGGTGGATGAACTCTACTCTTTTACATTTTATTAAATGTCAGAAAAACTGGTTAATGAGGAAATTATTCGGAATTCCTCTATTTCAAGCACATCCATGCTTTGTGAGACAACTTGCGAGATTGTGGTCAGTTGTAGTATTGGGCATGCTAGAATAAGTAATTATTGCACCAAACGTTTAATAATTAGAACTTTTTGCATGTAAAATATTTCCAATTGATGCCTCATCTATAATTAACTAATGAGAGTTAGGGGTCGTTGGGACTGTCTTTCTGTAATTTGAGAGCTGGTGCAAGTCTGCATACATTATCTATTTATCACTTTTTCAAGCATGAATTGTTGTTGTTTTTTTTTTAAATGCTTTCATCTATGGTTTTTACTTAAAACTAAGTTCCCATGCTCTGTACATTGAGTCTCCATAATTCCTTTTTGTAAAACCTAGCAGGTTACTATATTAAGGCTAACCTTAAGAGCAGAACTGGCAGTTTGTGTGTCTGAAGATTGATTTACTCTGAACAAAGTGTGTCTAGAATGTGCAACTGAAAAGAACAAAATGTATCCCATTAAATGTCACAACAAAAAATATAGGATTAATTAGGCAATGATATATGAAATTATATAATTATTATAAGTCTCAATAATGCCCTTTGCAAATCTACAGCTCTTAAAAGCCAAGTGTACTGGAACCCTGCACAACTAGGTACTGGACAAATATTATAATAAACAGAGAGCGCTGATATGTAAAAAAATGACAATATTTATAATTAAAAAAAATAATTTGATAAAATCTTGGATATGGTGGAACTTAATAACATTTAAGTTACCTATGAAACCGATTAATGATGATACTCAGGAAAACAGATTGATGTTTTTTTATTTATCTAAGGGTTTATTTTAATCATCATATACTGAGAAAAAGTGAAAATATTTTGACATGACGAGTCAGAAAATAACATACTTTTGTATCTAGTTTTTGGTAGTGTTGTGGTTTCAACTCGTGTGGTTGATTACACGGCTTGCTAAATGAACAATTCTCTGCCCAAAAAGTAGCTTTATTCTGCTGATTAATCAAAATAGCATCATTATATATTAATATTTAAATGTGTTAATATCATTCATTCAAAAAAATCAGAGGGGATACTTAAGAATCATTCACAAACACCAGGGGGTACATTGGAGGAGATATCGGGAGATTTGGATGTGGGTTCAAGTGTATTTGTGTGTTGTGATTTTGTGCATCATGTGAAATTTGTTGTACTGCGCACGTGCAGAACTTGCACCAGAATTTAGGACTGCACATATGTAACACTTGCAGCCCCTTGTGCACCAAGAGGCTGATCAGGGGCAAGTACAGTAAGGGCATGCAGATGCAAGTTAAGCTCACCCCTTTGAGACGTGTCTTACTTTGAGTATAACAAATGTGTTTGAAATACCTTCTTTAACAAGCATGTGCCTGCATTAGACGTGTGTATATATGCTCCAGGGGCATCTGTACACTAGATTTAAGGATGTATATACTTTAAAATGCATGTGACTCAAACTATAGACGTGGAAACAAAAGTTTGCAGACAAATATTTGTGGCTACGCAAAAGGGCAACTTTTACGTTCAACTCTAGATCACTCCCTTATTGGGTGGTTAGGAATAAAATGTTGGAAACCCTTTATAAGTTCAGGAAATCTAAAGAAGGGAAAAAATACAATAGTTTTACATTACTTACAATTCCTTTCGGTTATAATTATTTGTTTCTGGATATGTTGCTGCGATGGTTATAGCGACAATTAATGCTGGAAGTCCTAATTGCAAAGAACAAAATTAAATTGGTATTGTATTAAATTATTAATTTGCAATACTAATACATCAGTCATTGTAATAAGTGTGAGTAAAAGCTTATCATGTATTCATAAAGAGAGCACAAATGTGAAATAAAGTTGTATAATCATAATTTAATCTAACACAACTATTGTATCCCACCAGTTATAATAGAGCTGGGGTAAATTTACTAATGATTCTATTTTGAGCGGTTTTGAAACCGTCACACATCACCGGCGATTTTGCCCTCCAAGCCTCAAGATTTACTATCCAGCGGAGGGTGACAAGTTAAATGCCCCCAAATCACATGTGGTTTAGCCCCAACTGCATGCGGCTTAGGAGAAACAGTCTAGTTAATCCTGTTTTATCATACATTGTGCAACAGCCCAGTGCTATTTGGCATCGGGTCCGGTCTACTAGGGGAAGGACGTCCGTTACTTAATTGACATTCCATTTGGACTACTGCAGGAATGCAGAGTCCCATTTGATTTGTAAAGGGGACAACAACAGATGTGGAGGTGTCTTTATGTACATTTATTAGTATCTGTCAAGGCAATATTATCCTGTGTGTATGACATTTCATTACATTATTATATTGTGTACTAATAGGGTAATACAACATTAGCATTTACAGTACTATTAGCACTATCAAGCCACATCTCTATGCCATTGTGAGGCATACGTATATACACCTGTTATACCTGACACATGTCTGACACAAACGCTACTGTTTGTGAGCTGGAAGTAAGTACATTTTTCTACATGCATCTCTTCCTATATATGTTCAGTGTGCAACTGTGTCCACCTCTAAATGAGGTCAAAGTGACCTTTCCACAAACTACAGAGCAGCAAAATCAATCTCCTCTCCAGCCTAACCCTTGTTGCCTTACTTTCTTGTGAACCAAGTGCACTTGTGCTGTAGACAAGAGTCCTCTGTTTGCCTTTGTGGAACTGTCAACGGTTTATATTACTGTTTTTAAATAATTGTAGCTGAAGAAGATAAATCTTGTCCTTTCAGCACTGAACATGAATATGAATGAACTACTGATTTACTTAACACGTCTTTTCATTTCTGTATGTAAATTACACATAAGAAATTCATACGTCTACCATTACATATGGTGCTTTGTGATGCCATTATATATCTCATTACAGGGCAAGGCTATTGTCAGCAGTAAAACACAAAAATATTATAGATAATAGTAAAACAATTAAAATGGATAAGTAAACTTCAAAAGTACCTATTCATGTAAGTAACAGTCACTAAGCAACTAAATATAAATATAAAAATAAAAATAAAAAGCTTATACAATGCTTCAATCTACACAAACTCAAGAAAAGATTGTGTGCTGATCTGGGAAATAATTCATTAGAAACATTTAATGATAACAAAAAAAATCAAATAATAAAAATCTGCAAAATAAATCCTAATGTTTTCAACCAACACCAATATAGATTTATTAAATATGCAAACGATGTTTAACTCTTGAGGATATAGATATATATATATATATATATATATATATATATATATATAGTTCACTTAAATATAAAGGAGCAAATAAATACAAATGAATACTACATAAATATTGTATTAACTACATAAATACTAAATGATGATTAAAAAACAACCATCCACAAAGTAACCAATGAGGTAATATCAAATATCATTGTAGCGAAATCCTATTAAATGTATCAGATTCAACATAAAAAATAACTTTGTAGTAAGGTAAAACAGAATAATACTACTCTGGTCCGAAAAGATTTCATATATATACTGATTGATATATATATATATATATATATATATATATAAAATCTTTTCTGAAGTAATTTACTTATATTATTGGGATCAAGGGTTATAATGTTCTTTTACCCATCAGCAGTTGTGCAGGTGAAAACTTCCATTGTTGTGTTTCTCCAGTTCACAAATCCTAACTCTGGATTTTATCTTATTCCTTTGCACTTCGTGAGAAGTGCCCCTGGCTATGCTTACATATTGTTCCAACAGACCATTCACAAATTGTTATAAACTTCTCAATGTCCTCACTTATATGGGGCCAGCATCAACTCTGGTCAACACTGTCCCCAGGAGACCATAATGTATTTTTGTGAATATTTTATTGAGTAGACATTTCATAATCCCAACCATGTCACCCAAAGTATGTCGCCATTTACTTCTGCCAAAAAATTCTACAGGTGCCAATAGCCCTTGATCATAGAATACACTTTCTTCTTTAGGTTATACCCCATGCACTGTCTATATTAGTTTCTGTATCACCTCATTCTTAGTTGTTTAGTTTTCCATTTGGCATTTATAAATGGAAAGTGTGCTATAATGCCATGCACTTGTTCCTCCAGATCTGGCTTCTCCATTTCCTCATTTCTGAGTGGGATTTCCCTGAATAGTGCGTCTGCCATTGGGATGTGTCTGTGTGGGATTTACTGAACTAACAAGTTGTATTTTTGTAATCTCAACACCATCCTTTGCCAGATGGTGGAGCCATCGTAAGGGTTTTCCGGTTGCTTGTCATCTGTTCATACACTGTTCTGTGACCATAAATGTAATGATGGGTGTTTGCCAAATAGTTGAACATGGGTTACACATAGTGAAGATCCACTATGGAAAAAAAAAACTGTTAAAAGGTTTGTTGTTAGCTTGTATCGCTCTAATATAATGGTGGCCCTGTGTCTAATTTAGGGCTTTTTCGGAATCTGTATTAAAAAAAAGTTTTAAGTGGTTAATGTTTTTTAAGTGGTTAATAAATGTCTCTTATCAATTATTCTCCAGAACGATAGCCAAAATATTAAAAAGTTGTCCATTATTGTTTTAATACTTGAGTTTCAAGTGGGCCATATTTTAAGTTAAGCAGCCACTGTATGTGGCTCAGGTTTCATTTGAAAATATAACATGTTGCCACCTCCTAAGCACAAGCAGATAACAATGACTTACCCCACCCGGTTATCAGTGCACCCTTCTTGAAGTATCCTGGCAGGGAAGGAGAGACGTGAATAAAAAGGATAAAAAACTCAGCTCCCAACATTGCTGTCAATACGAATGTGGTAAGGAGAAAGTAGTGCTGGAGAGCAGCCAGGGCTGTACACACCCCGTCATTTACTGCTTCCACATCAGTAAAAAAGAGCTGGTTTTCTGTATTATTGCTGGTGATATTGTCTGTATCCATAATGCTCTCATGTGAGATTTCCATTGCGGTAATAAAGATTATGTAGAAGACCAGCATAGATGTGCAGAGACTTATCAGAATCCATGAAATAGGTTTTGTGTTTCTGAAAACACATAATAGTCACATATAAGTTCATATTGTAAGCCATTAACATACAATAGGTACATTATATATGGGAATATGCACTCAATACTGGAAATGATAAGGATATTAATAGACAGTAAGGAGAGCTTTTATATGGGACTGGTGCCTTTATATGGACTAACTAGATGTTATAAACATTTTCAAAACTATTCTGCAAAAGTCACTGACACTATATGGCCTTCAGTGTTCTCAGTTCTATCCCAACCATACAACACAGCGTCAACCTGGCTCTACTGATAGACTATAATTTCACTAAAATGCAAATGTACAATTAGTATTAGATTTTGAATAGACACGCCCCTCCTTCACTCTGATTGGTTGGCCCTGGATTGCTCCGCCCCCTTCTTCCCGATGGTCGGGCCTCTCAGACGCAATTTAAAGGTATGAAGTTTGCTGCTAGGGAGGGGGGTGATTGCATTGAATCGGACAATATGTATTTCTGATCACATTAACATGTATTATAATATCAAATTGAACCTTATTTAGTCAGGGATTAATATATGTGTATGTGATCATAAATACATATTGTTCTGATTATTCTTGCATACTATGGTGATATATTTCTATGCTGAAGTTTAATTATAGAGCTCATGAGGTTTTCATATATTGTGCATGACTTTTAATGTTTAATACATTTATGAAATCAATAATCCACAAGACTTTTTAAAGTCTAATGGTAAAGAGTGCACAGATGCAATCTGTTATTGTTCTTCTCTATACCTACCAGCATGGGCATAACTAGAAACTAGGACAGTGATGGGCAACAGAAGGGTCCTAGGGCTGTATGTGGCCCTCCGAACATTCACCTGTGGCCCCCAGCTCCTTCCTGCTTTATTGTCAGACTTGTCTGTTACGGCGTGCAACACTTGTTCAATATGCTGATGATATGTTAGTACAGATAGGTGTCTCTTTCCATAATTAAATTATTGCTTTAATGTGTTTCTGAGATTAAAGGTAATGTTCGGCCCTTTAGAAGGTTAGAGGACTGCCAGATATGTATCAGGGTGACATTCACTGAACTAGGGACATCCTTCTCTACCCTCCCCTCACTTCACTTACCTTGCCGGCCCAGCATGCACAGGGCGAATGGTGCGGAACCTTAATTTAGAAAAAATGGAAATAAATGTTATTCTCCACCAAAGATGTACAGTATGTTGGTTTATTTTTTTTCTTTAAACTCTTTAAAGTGAACATCCCCTTGGGAGATCCCCTGCTTAGATAGTGCTACCCCTGTGTACATGTTGAGTGGGGCCCTGTAAATTCTGCTGAGAAGAGAACACGAGAACCATTCTGACTGCAGACATCCTCCGGGCTGGAAGTCCCCAACAAATGAAGGGCTTCTAAGAATGGACCCTCACATTACAGTTATCTCTGGGTAGCCCTAACTAGAAGAAGGGGATGTCCAAAGGCAGACATTCCCTCTTAAAATGTGTTTGAAAAGGGTATTGTATTATTATGAGGTTCTTTCTCTGTTTTCGACTATGCACAGCTAAATAACTAAAACAACAGTGACACCAACTGGCCACTACCCATTATTACCCAAAATATTTCAAGAAAAGAAACAGTATATGTAAAATATATGTATGTATATGTATTTTGAATTGTTTTTATGGAATGTTTTTATATAAATGTGCAATAATATATATGGGCAACATGTGTTCTGTACAAATAACTCAATTGCTCTACACAGCCAAATATATTCATAGTAATCTTCTATACGGATTATTTTGGCAAGGTAAAACAAGTGTGTGTATATATATATACATATATATATATATATATATATATATGTATATATATATATATACATATATGAGGTTCTTAGTGCACATTCTGATCAAACTGATGAGGCTCATTTACCACTTCGGGTGGGTACCTAGACTAACAGGTGCTGCTCCTATTAAAAACATCTAAAACATCACAACCTTCAATATATACAAACTTACAATGTGTGGGGGTTCGTATGTAGACCCTAACTTCCAAGTATACTATAAGGTGCTACACTGCAAACATGCATAGGCACACTTTAGATCATATATATATATATATATATATATATATATATATATATATATATGTATATAGGTACTATCATTTTAACACCAGCAATATATATATATATATATATATATATATATATATGTGTGTGTGTGTGTGTGTGTGTGTGTGTATATATATATATATATATATATATATATATATATATTGCTGGTGTTAAAATGATAGTTTTTCTTGAAGTGGCAAAAAATAGAGTATACAATTCAAAAAGTCACTTTAAAAGTGATACTATTTGTTGGTCTTACCTGGCATACAGTAAAAATATAACTGTGATGCTTAATCCAAGCATGGATAAGGCACAGCCAATGGTTGACACAGTGTCCAGTGATGCATAATTAATGTTTTCTTTGAATTTCTAAGAGTAGGAAAACAGAGTTATGTATTGTAGCTTCTCCTGGGATGTCAATAGCAATATTTTTTTTATTTTCACAACTCATTCCTTTACACAGCCTTTTCTAGGGACTATATATAGCCAACGCTGATGCCCATGTTTAGTCAGTGGCATGGTAATTACATTTGAGCTGTTACGATATGCTATATCTATATTACCAGGGCCGTAACTAGGGCTGTGCGACAGGGGCGACCGCCCAGGGTGCAACGCTGAAGGGGGGCGCAATTTAGGAAAATTTTAGGTTAATTTGGTTAAAATTGAGGGCTAGGGGGCGGCATTTGTCTTTCTCACCCCAGGCGCTAGAATTCTAAGTTACGGCTCTGTATATTACTATTTCTGAAATGTAGCAAACCAATCATTGCAGAGTGCAAAAAGGAGGACTAGAGCGAACTGCATAATAGTTTAGCTAGCAAGGAAGCACCTGCTCTGCAAAGGAGTAATATCCTGGCTGATGAGTAGTGCTCCCTTCCTATGAATATAATAACAAACCAATCTGCACACTAATACAATGATACACACAATAAATTAACATTAAAACCCACATAGCAATTAGTTACTCCCCCACCCATGTGCTCTTCAGTTTATAATATCTTGCCTTGCTAAGTGCCACCCTCTAACAGGAGCTACTGGCAGGGTATGCTGGGACTTGTAGTTTCACAACGCCTGGAGACAGGTGAGTGCTGGCAATTTTCAGTCCGGGGCAAGACTCGACTCAGCAGCCTATCAGGAACATTTTAAAGGAAAACAAATGCAGGTGGCTTATTGACCAAGCCCAAGGTAGCGCACTATGGCACCGGGCTGGAGTTCAGAAGCCCCCCCTGCCGCCCAGCCCAGCCTGCCCATGCCTGGAGAGCCGCAGGGTGTCCTGCACCAAACTGTTATGTGCTTGAACATACAATCATCCTAACTACCACCAGGGCCGGATTAACCATAGGGCTAACTGGGCTACAGCCCAGGGGCCTCGGGCATCCAGGGGGCCTTTGAAAGTGCTCAGCAGCAGTATTGATCGGTCGGGGGTGGGGGCGCCCCCAGCCCGATCAGTGCTGCCGAGCACTTTCACTGCAGTACTTCCCCGGCACGCTGTAGTCTCCTTACTGAGGAGATCTCGTGAGTCTCACTCTCACGAGATCTCCTCAGTAAAGAGTGTACAGCGAGCCGGGGAAGGAGGAGAAGGAGGTAAGTGCCAGGGGACTGGGGGGCAGCTCGGATCACCGGGGGGGGGCTCGGATCACGGGGGGGGGGGCCCTCATGGGGGAAAGAAGGACCCCTTTGCCCAGGGGCCTCCATTCCCTTAATCCGGCCCTGACTACCACAAGAATCTATATTATTAATAGATTGATAATTTGCATTTGCATGGACCAATAAGAGTCTGTTGTACCAGATTCTGCATTGCATGTTTTTACCTCCACTTCATAAATTTTTTTTAAGGGAGGGTGTATGGGCTTTTATCATGGATTGAACTAGATCTACTATGGTTAAGGGATGTAGAGAGGACAGGGGTGGGGAGTGGAGTTGGAGAGTGAACACAGCTGCTTATTTGCAGACATAAAGGAAATAACACAGGGAACTTAGTTTTGTTAAATTTAGCAATTTATGCATATACTGCAAAGCATTTTAAGCAAAAGTTTTGACAAGGACATTTGAGATTTTATCAAGGAAAAAACAGATGGGGACCAGGAAATCTGGAATTTGAAAGTGGAAACACTGCACTCAAGATTAGTATACCAGGATCTTAGTCCAAACAAACAGCTAATTTAAATTATGCTCAAGGGAGGGACACAGTTTTATATTATAGCTCATTTTTCGTAATGTAGTGCAAATTATAATTAGGCTTTTATTCAGGCTGTACTTTTGATATTAGATTTTCATTCCTCCCAACACAGAATTGGGACAAAATTAGCCCTGCCCCAATCTGCACAAAGCCCACCCAGAAACGCCCACTTCCCGCCCAGAAAATACCACTTTGGGATGAAACTCCGCCTGGTATTGAAGCCCCACCCATTTTTGGCCCCTGAATTGAGACAGTGGGTGTAATGGATTTTTCATAGCTGCATGATAAGTACACTTTAACTTTCAGGTGCATAACTATACAACAAACCATACCATTAAAACTGCAAAGTTAGTTGTATGACTGCAGGTACATTGTAGTGATGTGATGTCATTCGAGAACTTTTTCTTGCAGCCTTTTGTATTCCATTCATGCTGTTCATAGTCCCAGAAAACACATGCGTACTCAATCAGGCTATATGATGGATCAAACTACAATAATAAAGGACAAAGGTGATCCACTTTATAAAATAAAATAGCAGTTTCCACTGATATCAGAACAAAGACCACAGTTTTTATCAGTATATTCAAATCATTTTATCAGAATTATCAGAAAATATAGTAAAGTTGTTTTTGGTATAGCTTGGTTACTGTTCATCAAAAGCTGCCAATATGACTGTTTAACATTTTGTTAATAGCCTGCTAATGCTTTTACCACACATGAACAGATCACCAAACGTATGGCCCTAGTGACCCGATCACAAGGTGCCCCTTGAACACTGATAACAGCTACTTACACACAGATGTGGACTTTACCAATCAGATCTACGTAAATCTTAAATAATGTTTTATGTTATTTTTGTGTGCAAACTCTTAATTTTGGGCCTACATTACTATTAATTAAGATATAGACACTCACCTCTAATCACAAATACCTGCATGCTATATGCAGTCAGGCCTCACTGACAGAAGAAAAACATTGCTTTGAAAGCTTGGCAGTCACCTGGCAGGATGACTAATATATGTTCAGAGGAGAAACAAGGGGAATTCATGAACTTTGTTTAAAAATGAAGCTTTTTGATCCCTTTTGTGATTGAGTTCAGTCATAAGGGTGGTTTAACGACACTCTCTTTGCAAAGAATATAATTAAATCTTAACTTTTTTAGAAACACAAGTTTTTGTTGTTTTTAACATTTATATCTGAAATGTATACTTTTCTGACAGAGAAAAATTGAATATAGGTGTTTGAGAATTTAACATTCATGGATACACACATATACTGAGCGCCACACATTGATTATAAATTTTGTTGCTTATTTTGATTTATTGAAGTGTGTTGGCCCTTTTTAGGTTTGCTGTTTATTTTACCCCAGGTCATATTTTGTATATCTGCTCATTCGGAAATCACTCGAGCCTAATCTATTTTAGTCAGCAGATGATGGACTGCACACATCAATGAGATTATCAGTAGGTTTTGGAATAATTATTAGTAGACATTTGGAGCCTGATCCATCAAGGAACTTAAAATGAACGTATTGTGCATTTTGTTTTTAAAAAAAATTGCACAGAATTTGGCATACACACAACAGTATTCAACTACAAGCAGATGTGAAGAAACATCTCTTGTTGAACACGGTTGTAGCTATGCTCTGCATATATGACGCTTGTCATAATGAGACAGACAACACACTGCAAAATACGTAAAATATGTGGATTATAAAGTCCCAGCAGAAAGCACAGAAAACAAAAGTATTGAATTATTATTATTAAATAATTAAAGACATTAATGGAAAAACATTTTTTTAAAAAAATATATTTTGGTTTTCTGCTTTATTGTAACATCTCTATGGTTTGCTGTAAATTCTGCTGTATTTAACAATTAAATATTTTTGTGCTTTGGAACCACAACAATCGCATTGGACAATGTTTTATTGGTAAATATATATGTATATGCACACACACACACACATATAAATATATATATATATATATATATATATATATATATATATATACACACACACATACACACACACACACACATATATATATATATATATATATATATATATATATATATACACACACAATTAGTTTCATACAGACACCATACAGCTATATATACCGCAAATTGTAACTATTAAATGTTACCTGTTGATTGAAGCTAAATTCAACATTAACATATATTCCTTCAGAAATACTGGCAGAGATTATTCTTCTACTATGTCTTAGTTTACTATTAAATTCAGAAGGAAATAAATTATCATTCTGGTACAGCACAAATCCAACTGTTGCATCCACGTCAGAGTCTGTAAGAAACAAGTCAAGTATACAAATATATATATATATATATATATATATATATATATATATATATATATGAGCACATTAATTTGCACACTTTTTAGCATTCAATAAAATATGTTAGGGCTTGTAGAAATGGGTGTCAAAA
This sequence comes from Mixophyes fleayi, assembly GCF_038048845.1. Classification (NCBI taxonomy): domain Eukaryota; kingdom Metazoa; phylum Chordata; class Amphibia; order Anura; family Limnodynastidae; genus Mixophyes; species Mixophyes fleayi. The sequence continues at coordinate 336,501,999 of NC_134403.1, forward strand.
TCAAGAGCTCAAGGAGACATGTTTAACCTGTGTCAACACAGCATAGTGAATGCTAACTGATGCTGGGACTCACAGCTGGATCTCCTGAGTAGGTATACACATTCGTACTGGTTTCCTATAGTCTCTTTTGGGTTAAGCAAGCAAAGACAAACTCTTGAAAAAAAATATCTAATAAATAAAATTACCTAGTAGATTTTTATCTCAAACCAGGCATCCAGTTCCACTCATCGTGCAAGTATGCTTGTTAGAGCAGAAGGAGGGCTCCAGAGGGATAAGAAACCCTTATAAGAGCTAGCATCAATATAGAAACCACCAATTTAGAATTTTACAATAAAGATATTGTGGCTGGACCATGTAGAAATAATTTATTATAGAAATGTATTTCAATTAGAGGTGCAGGCACCAATGTATAATTGCAAATGCATTTATCATGTTACACTGGGATGTGTTATGTAGGGAAATAACTTGTTTGGGGTTTTGTAACTTTTCTTTGGGAATTCTCAATTTAGCAATAGAGTGAAGAAAATGAGTATTCTGCAACTGTCTGAAGAAAGGACTATGTTAATCTCATGATAATTAGACCTTTTGATGTGTGAGTGAATTCCATCTGTGTCTACAACAGGATGCAGGAAATCACAGATAAGTGTAAATTTTGTTAAGTATAAATTGCATTTAAATCCATGTTTGGGGAAACATGTTGCATCCTGATACTAAAAATAACTCAGACTCAGGGGGCTGGCTTATACGGTGAGGCTGTGTCCAAAACTGTATAAAAAGAGAGCCCTTGTACACTGAAATGTACTATTCTTGTACCATCTATACTTCTGGAAAGATCGCTAGTACCACAGACTGGCATGTGAACTGTCCTTGTTAGGACTACTTGAGCTAAAAAAACATCTTTTGCTTCAAGAACCTGCTTTGATGACTACTTACCCTGCTGTAAATTCCTGTGACCTACATATTAGACCCAAACCTAATCCGTTCTCCGGTTGATCTGAGGTGGACCCAGCATTCCAGTGCCAATGTTTTAGCCGCTACCTGCAACTCTGGCCAGTGTGATATACCAGGAGGGAATCATCTACAGCAACCCTGACCTGAAGGCAAGAGGTCAGGTATACCAGCCCAGGTTTACCAGCAAGGGGGGTACCCTAGCAGCGAGAGTTACCCAGAAGAAAGCTGTTCTAGGCGGCGTTGCAGAAGCATAGTGGTGGAAGCAGGCTCCTCCTATTGAGACAGAAGTGGCGTATTTGGGATAAAGAAAGGGGACGGTGGCAAAGTAAGCCCAGCCGGTCTCCAGCGACTACAGATAGGGTGGCATAGGCGATCCATTCTGTCACAGGTTTATTTACTATGCTGCGGGTGTGAAAAAGTGGAGATGTTGTCTATAGCAACCAATCAGATTCTAGCTATCATTTTGTAGAATGTACTCAATAAATGAGAACTAGAATCTGATTGGTTGCTATAGACAACATCTCCACTTTTTCAAATATACCCCATAGTATGCAAGAGGAAAAGTACAGCGGTATATATCTCTGTGCGTCTCCACTTGCAATCATTGCTTGTGGAAGTGGTGAATGCAGCTGTACAAAGGGGAGGGAAATGGAGCTATGCAGGAGCTAGAAGGCAAGGTAAGAACCTCATCTCTGTGGCCCTTCGATTTTGACAATAGTAATAACTACCACTTATCGCCTATCATTGAAATCTCACGGATGCAGCCTGGCAATACTCAGTTGCCTCAGCGATACTGGCCGGGAGCTGTAAGACTTAACCGTTTCGCCAGGGCTAGTCTCAGGTGATACGAGTGTGTACTCATGCTGTCTACCCGGTTTGCACAAATGAAGTGGAACTGAATCCCAGACTACATAAACATAATAAACATAATAAATGAAATAGTCAAAAAATACATTAAAACAATAGAAAAAATATATGTTTGAAAACTATTGGCGAATTAAAATGCTTTATTCAAATAATAATGCATATTTTAATTCAATATCTTCTGCTATCACAGCCATCCGGAGATGGTAATAACAGAAGAAGGATTGCAGAGCCTTTACCTGGAAAGCTATCCCCGGTGGGGGTTTCCTCTAGCAATAGCAATGTTATCACCTGTAATGACCCTTTAATAGACAGGGAAAAGCCCTTTCTCTGGTTAAAGCACCAGAAGGAGGTAAGTTTTACCAGCAAATAAAGTAACAATTAAGAGATAGTCCAGCTTTTACATATACGGTAAAAGTGCTTAGTGGGTTTTATGTCCAGTCACACAGCAGTCTGAGAGTCAGAGGGTTGTTTGGTAATTGTGTAGTATAGCCCACTGAGGTTAAATGGGTAGTTCAGGAAATTAATAAGCATACGTGAAAAGGTAAATTTTCAGGGAACGCTTAAATGTTTGGCGGCTAAAGGAAAGTCTTGTTGTATGAGGGAGGCCAATCCATTGAGTGGATGCAGCTGAAAAAAAACCTGTAACCCGGAATGTATGCAAGTACTGAGTGTTGCTGCAGTTTTAGTAGAAGTATTTTATATTGAATTTGGTAAAATACAGGAAAACAATGTAGGGACTGACAGAGCGGAGAAGTAGTAGAAGAATGTTTTGTAGATCAGTCTAGCTACTATATTCAAATAAGATTGTAGGGGTGAGAATCTGGTTAGAGGAAGATCACTTAGAAGGGAATGGCAATAGTCAATGTGTTAGATAATAAGAGCATGAATTAAAGATTTTGTAGTGTATGTGTAAGATAAGTGCATATTCTGGAAATGTTTGTTAGGTACATGTAAGAGGATTTGTATACAGACTGTATGTGGGGAACAAATGAGAGTTCTAATTCAAGGATAACACCTAGGCAGCAAGCATGAGAAGTAGGATTTATTGTCCTATTCAACAGAAATAGAGATGTCGGGTGTTAAGGTCAATGTATATCTGATCCTCAACTACTAAAATCGATTCTCCTACAGCAGCCCCTTTCCCATGAACTTGATTTGTTCCACAGTACTCAGTTGCCCCAGGACTTAAGTTTAGGTAGTAGTTGTTGTTTTACAATTGCCCGATGGAGTGGACAGAACATGGTAGGAGGTAGTTAGCAGCTAAATGGTGTAGTGTTGCACTCTGAGAATCAGACAGGCAAGGGTTAATGCAGAAATCAGACAGGCCAAGGTAAGGAAAAGATAAGACAGCAGTTCCTTTAAACAAGCCATGGGTCCGGGCCTGTAGATAGAGAGATATATATATATATATATATATATATTCCATTTAACAAGCCAAGCCAAATGTCAGGAGTGGAGAAGACAGCAGAATCCATTTAACAAGCCAGGGGTCAGGGTGGGTAGAGATATATATGCAGATTTGTTTAACAAGCCAAGGGTCAGGTGTCGAGAAGATAGCAGAATCCTTTAACCAATCCGGGTCAAACACTGATAACAGAACAGGTCAGGATACAAGGCCAAGCAGGAATTATCACTAGTATTGGTATAAGGCCAAAAAGAGGTTTATAAATGTAGCAGCACCAATCACAACTGCAGGATGAATAGCTGCATGATTGTGATAGTAATTGTACAGCTGAAGCTGCCAGACTAAGAGCTTAAGAGAGGCTGATTGGTATTTCATTGTACAGCTGAAGCTGCCATGTTGAGACATACAGAACCATATTTGCACATGGTTTTCTGTCATTGTTCTCCATATTACCAGTCAAAACACTGAAGAACAAGTTGTTTGTCTGGGAAGACTGGGAACAGTGGAGGTTTCTGTTTTAATTCACCTATAGTCCAGTGACGGGAGTTCCCTATTTTATTAAATACTTTTAGTTTGCAGACATGCAGTTATACTATGTGCTTTGACCCTACTTATATGTTCTTCTTAACAAACTTGACTGTAAAAGACATGGGATGGTACTGTTTACAAATTTTATTGATGAAGATTTATAGAATATGCATAAAAAATTACACAAAGAGCATAAACGGGTACATAAATCAAAGAACGGGACTGTCATTACAGAAGAGGAACTTTTTGTGCAGTCAGAATATTGTACTTTTCCAAATCATATCGTATTTATTTTATTTTATTTTCTACTGTATGAGAAATAATTTAATTGCCTCACCTTATCACATGTATGGTTTGTGATTGTGTGATTTAACTGAGTGCTTATATAGAGTGTTTCTGTATTCTGAAGATTCCAGTTAATTATACATTTACATAGGGAGCAGGTCACAAAACAAATATCAGAGGGCAATATTAAGTGAGGATTGCCAATGTGTATAAATGCAATTTACATAAAGGGCTAGATTTACTAAGCTGCGGGTTTAAAAAGGGGGGATGTTGCCTATAGCAACCAATCAGATTCTAGCTGTCATTTTGTAGAAAGCACTAAATAAATGACAGCTAGAATCTCATTGGTTGCTATAGGCAACATCCCCACTTTTTCAAACCCGCAGCTTAGTAAATCTAGCCCAAAGAGCGCATTAAACACAATTAATGATTAGGATCGGGGTGCTAGACTTAAAGGGTTTACAATCTACATTAATAATTAATGTTTGATGGAAGTGTCGAGAACATGATACTTACTTTTGACAGGTTTGATAAAAATTTGTACTTCTGCAGTTTCGTTAAGTATAAAATCTGAGGTATCATTATCTACTACAATTCTATTGGACACAAGATCATCGTTCTCTGTTAACCCTACACAAAGAAAAACATTATGGGATATCAATATCATTGTTATATAAAACATCACTGCTACAAATGTATTCATTTAAGAGTTATCATAGAAAATACAATTTTTGGATTGCCTTAGGGAAATCCAGTTAAACTACTACAGAGCTCATCTGCTGTATGTCCTACTATAGGACATAAGTGTAATTTACTAAACTCATAATATGCAGAAAGGAAGTATTTTTTTGCACAAATATATCTTTCTGTCCACTCATAATTAGGAACACGCCCACTTACCAATTTGTGAAGCGCCCATTACAAAAACTTTCCTCAACCATTTGCAAGCTTGCAGATTAAGATTGAAACATGCATGTCAGCAAAGCTAGATTTGAAGACCAGCACAATTTTGTGTTGCATGACAAGATATTTAAATGAGCTTCAGAGGGTAAAGAGTGCACATTTTTGGGAATGACCAGTTTAGTAGGTGGAAAATGGAGTCACAGAGCGTCTATATAGGGGCACAGTGCAAACGGTAAACTAGGCGTGTTCCTTAATATGTACTAGGTTGTCAAAAAGGTTGATTTGTACAAAATAAAACGTGCTACAGTTCTGCATATTGAGCATATCAGTTCTGAATGAGCCTCCTATTTCTTTCCAAAACCTTACTTGTACATTCTTTACTTACTGTTTAACTATATTATCCTTGTATTATTTCAGATATACATATTTGTCTTTTTATACTAACTCATGTATACGTAGATATTTCCTTATCATTTTTTAAAGGTATAATTGAACTCCAGAGTTGAACTAGTTTTAAACATATAAGTCACAAAAACATTCAGATGGAGCATGTTTACATTGCCCAAATGATTGGGGCCCAAAGCGTTTTGGGCACTGCGTTACATGTCTGATTATTTCTGCCACTTGTGACCTCAGGTCCTATGATCTTAAGATGAATTAAGCATAATCCAAGGCTCACGATTTGCAGTAATGTGCACATGCTTTTCTCTTTGCTGAAGTTTTGCAAATGATCACATTGGGCAATCACATTCTGGGAGTACTATATGAACATTGCAACTCTGATTGAAATCCCAAAAATTAAGCTGAGGCCCTGGCCTCTAGCAATGCAGCAACCATGAGGCTGATACAACTTCTCTGCCCACTTCAGATGCTTACAGTAGGTGGCCTGCCCACAGTCCCAGATCCCCAGACACCATTCAGAACTCTGAATTCTAGGCCAAAGCCCTGGCCTACCCTCATGCCCTTCAACTACCTCTGGAGTTTGGTGACATTGCCTCCACATGTGACCCAATGATAATAATGCTCTCCTAGTTGTCATACCTGCTCTAAACTCCAAACATAACTGTCCCACTTAATCCTACTGCCATAGCTTCTCCCCTGATAGTATGAACATCTTAACGGACACCTGTCATCTGAACACACTAATCAGTTGACCACCTAAAAGACTTACTGACCTAAAGAACCAACCTTTACCAGCAGGACTGAGAAACTGTTTACAGGGCAATATCGCTCCAATCACATCACTACCAGCCACATCCAAGTATCTCAGACACTGACATGTCAGCAATACTGCTCAGGTAAAGTATGCCGCTTGAGTTCTAAAATTACTCCTAAAATCAACTTCAGATGGAAAGGTGACTTTTTCTGTTGAAAAGATTGTGGTTCGCACCAAGAGGAGAAAATACTTTATATACTTTATTTGAGGCTGAAAAGAAAATTAAAGTGGAATTTGAAAGTGTCCTGTTTACTATATTATTGTATGTGCTCTTAATGTAACAGTAATGTTATATACTTTACCTCTTAATGACATGAACGAGATTCCACTCCTATTCCTTGCAGACAGTTGACGTTTCTCGATTGCAAGACTGGGCTGCACCACTGACAAAGCATCATTGCTGTTGTTCACAGAAAGTGTTTCCATTGACCTTGTCAAACTATTGACAAAAAATAAACTTAATGGTACACTTAAGGCATAACTTGAAAATACATATATAAAATATCACAAATGTAAATAGTGTTTTCTAAAAGGTCCCAGCAGCTTAACTGATATTCAGCATTTTGACCTTTATTAGGTAGCATTAGAACGTTGTCCTACATTTGGGATTTGGCATCAGCCGTCTTTAATGGACAAGGGAGGTGACTCTAAGGGCAAGATTTACTAAAGCTAAAAGGTAAAAGTGGAGGTTTTTCCTATAGCAACCAATCAGATTCTAGCTATCATTTATCTAGTACATTCTAGGAAATTATATCTAGAATTGGATTGGTTGCTGTGAGCAACACCTCCTTTTTTCTAGAAGCTTTAGTAAATCTGCCCATAAATCCTTACTCTTTGACATAGCCAGTGGTGGAAATACCATTGGTGCGACCAGGGCCCATGGAGATAATGTGGCCCACTGCATGGCAGATGCAGAGGGTCGGGGGCCCTGGTTCCCGCCTCCCTGCACCGGGGCCCACAGCTCGCTAGTTCCGCCTCTGAACATAGCTATAGTAGAAAAGTATATGCTGAACTATCTTTATGCTTTATATCTTAACATTTAAATTTTGCAGTTTATTGGCGCTTTAAATGTCAAAAATATCAAAGTAATTCCACAGAAACATAGGAAACAAGTTAGTTGTATACATAGTACCTTTCTACTTCTTTTGCTACAGTTTCATCGCTAAATTCAGTAGCATTTGCACTCAAAAGCTGGCTGACAGTGGTAACTGCAGAAACAACAACCTGATGAAAAAATGAATATGTTATGTTGTTATGTTTGTACAAAAATGTGGTCAATATTAAGCCAACAGTTATGTGATTCTTATCTCAGCTGGGATTTCCAGTGAGGTTTCATACAGCAATAAATGTTAGTTCAGAGTTCAACTTATTACAGAGATTTAATCTGAGTGTAATAATGTTGGAGACTAATGCATTGTGGAGCAGATGACATTCTAGTTTGATGATATAAACAGGAAGTATGGTCTCATGTCGATACTGTTTGTAACATAATAAACTTTTAGGATTCTAGTATGTTATTATTGGACTAATAAACTCTTACCCAGAGCTGTGCCTAGACTTCTGGGTTCTCGCAGCAAAATGTAAGTATGAGCCACCATCGCATCTCCCATCCTGGAAAACTTCCCTCCATTGCCGCATGCACCAGTGACAGGTGTATACGGCACTCACTCACCCACTGTAATCTCCTGCCAGAACATAGGAACTTATTTCCCTTATCTCACGAATTTGTCAAGGCCCCTGATCAGGTGCTGGTTCACCCATACCAGAGTTCAACCCTCCTCTTAACCATAATAACTAATTAATTACACATCTTATTCATCCACCACTGCAGGTTTATTAATAATGTCACATAAATACATAAATAAAATAACGAAAATAAAATAATTTGGAACCAGGGTTACCCCTGCCTTGATCCATTTACCTATCTACACTCTATAACTAACACTAATTTTAGCTTTCTTCCAATCCTTGAAATCAATAAATACTAGTTATATTTTATGAATCAACTTTTCTAATTAGCAATTACCTGATGCACTCAACAGAGGCACAATATAGCCGATACGACTAGATCCATATTGGTTATAGTTATAACTCTTTCTTATGGCCATGGGTGCTGTCCTCTTACATGACCCCAAAGCATTTCTGGCTCCTCTTTTAAACACTACACATGACAGCCATGGCACTTTCATTTATTTCAGTATCACTTTTAGTTGCTGTCTGTTGTGCTATCATTTTCCTCAATGAGCCTCATTTACAAAGGGCAAAACAACAAAGGCACAACGCAGAATCCCATGTGGTGACGCTATGCAACCCCATCACTTATTACCGGCACACCATAGATGCATAAGATCCACACAAGTACACTGAGATGGTTCAAGATGGGAAAATATCCCAAGACCAAAGAATATGCTGCAATTATGGTCATTTCTAGGCTCCAAAAACTATTGCAACTGATTCCTATCAAACCTAGCTAATATGATACACTCATTAAAGCTTTTTCTTCATGCAAGGAAGGCCTCAAAATGGAAACTGTGTGAATTGCCACTTCAATGGTCCCTATTTTTTTTACTATTGCTATTACCCTGGCACTCATCACCCCAAAAGTACCAGGAAGAGTCCCACTTTTACTCTACATTGGGTTGGTTGGCTCTAGCAGGATGGACCACTTGTTTGTTTTTTGGTCCCACCCTCCCAGAGGCTCTGTTGCAGATTATAGCTCTAGCAGGGAAACCTGATGCTCATTTTGGCCCAGGTTAAGTGGCAGTCAGCCCCATGCTGTAGTGCTGTTGCTGGTTATTCATCTAGGGGAGGAAGCCTATGCTGGACTTTTTGATATATATATTTTTTAAACTCAGTAAAGTAATAAGCTAATGCTGCCATCATCATCTACACGTATATTTATACCAGCATCGGGTACAGTGCAACAGAATCCCAATAGGAGTAGATTGCATGCTTAATTTGTGTGTACACATCATTATTGCCCTGAGGTTACATGTAAAGACCTCCAACATGCCTCTGCAGACTCAAGGTACCGCAACTGTGTCTGACATGTAATTAACTTGTGTCCATCTCTAAACCAGGGTCTAAATATTTAACAAGCACTCCTTCCTATGTCTCGCCTGTACCCTTGAACTATACATTTGCATGCACTAAGTAAAGTATCTTGTAACTGTGCTGTTTTGGTTTGTTTTCTTTCTTTGCACAGAAGTCAGTAAGTGCAAAAGGTAGATGGAACAGAGAAATATTCAGTATATTTCTACACAACTTATTAAACTAATTAACAAATTAGTGCTAATAAGTAATGGGGTGGGTCTGCAAAGGAGGTACTATGACATTTTGTAAAATACAAGCTACAGTTTACTTCAATTAGCAGGGGCTGAATACAGCATGGTCGTGCCATACTCTGAATTTTGCTTTGATGTCCAGTGATTCCAGTACACCCCACCGGAGGATCCCTCTGTTCTTCTGAGCATGTTTGGGGTCTTGCACATTTACAATGAATCCCCAAACGGGAATTCATTGCACTCTGACCTCAGCACTTACCCAGAAAAGCAGAAAGGGAGCCTTGGAGGGTGACCCACTAGCAGCCGCACCACCTGCTGGGGTGCAGTGGCGCACGCAGGGGGGGGGGGTTCTGAGACTCCAGAAACCCCCCCTGCGCTAACTAAGTGGCCGCTATAGCTGCACTGCCCTATACAGCAGCCGTGGCGCTGTCAAAGAAGCGTCCGCGGCGGTGCTGTAGTGTATACAGCACCGCCACGGACGCTTCTTAGACAGCGCCGCGGCTGCTGTATAGGACAGCGCTGAAGAAATGGACCTGCTGCGCATGCGCAGCAGCTCTCGCGGGGGGGAGGTTCGCCCCGTTCGCCCCTGGGGTGGTAGTTTTGCCGCTGTCAATCAGCTACTTTCAACACAAAGTAATTTCAAGTAAAAGAAAATATTTTTGACATACATCATTTTCTTCAGTTGCATTCTGGGAAACGGTCAATATCCTGTTTACAATCGTAATGGCATGAGAAATGTTTACTGCCTGCAGCTTTTCAGGCTCTGAGGTGAGGATCTGTGTGGTGGCAGCAATTTTCTTGGCATTTTCTGCATCTACATCAGTCTAAGAATACAACACATACAGAAATATATTACTTTACAATCATATGTTTTATACTATTTTTTTGAACAAGAGTTAATGAAAACATGTTTAAGATGTTAAACATTCAGAGAAAAATTGCTTGCCTAGTGGACGTCATTTGTAAGGTTCAAAATTTCAGCTCAGCAGCACGAATGCAAATTTGGAGCCTACCTTGAGCCTTGATTTGCACAAATGAAAATTTCTGCTGGGCATATTGGTTTGTATAAAGAGGTGCACCGGCACAGGGTAGGAATTGGACGGGGTTGAGAGGGGTAAAGGCTTTCCAAGCTGGTGTACCTTGTTTTGCAATACGGTGCAAAAAGAAGATTTTGCCCCTTTGGTATAATGGGCAGATTTCTTAGTTGTCACTCCAGATATTGCTAATTACTCTGCCCCCACAGCCCAGGTAAGTTGGAGAGCCCCAGTGGTCTTCAGCGCAGGACTGGTAACCTCTCGGGAGTGGGTATGCTGTTATTTTAACCCTTTGTTGAGGCACCAACCTTGCTTTAACGAGCTTGGGGCTGGACTTTCCTATGGCTTATTCTTCTCCATTGAACCTTTCCCATCTTAAGAGAATCATTTATACGTTTTATTTAATGAAAGGTTCTAAAGGGAAAGAAGGTTGGACTTTTGTAACATTTATAGTTAAGCACTGAGAGTCATCAGACTTTCCCATTTAGTAAAATTCTTCTTCCTCACTCTGTGCCTTTCTGCCCCCCCTCTTCTTCATCATCTGATATTTTTAAGGACTGCATTATTGAACTCTAATGTCTTTTTGCAAAACACTTACCTTATTTGCTAAACACTTACCGTATTCGCTAGAGTTTGAAGATTTTGATTACAATTTTGCTCTATGGGGGATCCTAAATCTGGATCACCATTACTAATCATACATTGAACCGTAGCCCTTGGAGTGTTAGCTGTAGATGAACAAACCAAATTAGTATTTTAAATACATTTTGAAGTGCAGACAGACAAATAAAATAACGAATATTTTTCAGATATAGTAGACACATATTTTACTTAGGAAAATTGTGAAATAATATAATGCAATACAATCAGTAGAAAAACTGATACAAATGAACCATGCTACATTCAGTGTTTTGCTAAACTGAACTTTGTAAATATTGATGTGGTGTTAGGCAAAATGTGGGCTAGGGGCCACATATGAAAATCAAACAGGTCAAATGTGACCCTACTGAATCCTAATTATAATCATTTCTCTCTTTGGTCCTCTTTCTAGTGATTCTGATTCACACATTTATGAAAGTGCACAGTATACATCTCTCACAGTCAGAGCCGGATTTAGACCTCATGGGGCCCTAGGCAAGATACTGGTTTGGGGCCCCCTCCCTAAAAAAATCCATAGCATTATAGTTTTTTAGCATAACATATACCCCTATTCAGGGGCTGTCTGGCAGACTTTATTCCAGGGGGCAAGCATATAGCACTGGCCCATAAGTAGCGGCCCATTTTTAAAGGGTGGTCTCTTGGCCGGCCATGGGAGTGCCCTCTGGGGACCGCTGGGCCCTAGGCAATTGCCTAGGTTGCCTAGTGGTAAATCCGGCCCTGCTCACAGTGTATAAATGCACCCACGCAGAGATTTTGTGCTGCTTCACAGACAGGGCAAAGACACTAAATAGCTACACATGTACTTAAGTAGTTGCATCATATGCCAAATCCTTACCAATATGTACAACTTACCATTCACATCAGTGGCATTGCAGAGTTCATTTGAATAACCATACATGCCTACTAAAATATCTCCAAACGTAAAGCATCCTTGATTGGTACAAATTTGACCACTTTTGCAAAAGTTTTCTGCAAAATAAAGATTAAGTTAGAACATGTATTATCATTAAAAGTACTAGCTATTTGTATTGCCTTTAATGTGTTTTCACAAATCATCCATTAACACTTCTACATAGAACATTTGAACGCTGAATAATATTAAATTCTCATTATTTTCTCCACATGCCTAGTGATTATTCTTTTTGGTACTAATCTCTGTTAAAGAGTAACATGGTTATTTACTATGCACAGTATAGTATCAATCTGTGCTCTGAGATTTACGAGCTTGCACACTTATATTTGCACCTCCAATTCACTTAGGTAAGTCTTCTCAAACTTGCTGGTCTGAGATAGTATAGCTCCAGCCTTTCAGCACTGGGCACAGGTCCAGGTGTTGTCCACATTTAGACAACTCATGCTCGTTAGCTAACATTCCTTAAACTGCCACAGTTAGCAACATTTGACTCCTTGCTCTTAGTGGTATAAGCTATTCCTACCTCAGCATACAATCCCCAGATGGATGGCTTCATAGAATGCTTTAATAGAACTCTGAAACACATGTTAAGAAATGTGATAGCACAGGAGAGCAGAGATTGGAATACATTCCTCCCCTACCTAATGTTTGTGGTACGGGATGTACCCCTAGCTTCTAGAGGCTTCAGCCCTTTTCAGTTGTCAACAGGAGTCTTCAATATGTTTAAAGAGATGTGGGGCTGGCAAATTTTAGCTTGGGGAGCAAGACTCAGCTGAGCAGTCTATTTTAAAGGAAAAAGTGCAGGTGGCCCAATTGACCAGCCCATGGTAGCCCACTATGGCAGATGACCCCCTGCCCCCCCAACCCAGCCAGCCCCTGAGTATGAGCAAAAACACCAAGTGAACAAAGCCTGCATGCAAGAGATGTTTGTTAAGATAGCCCTTGTAGTGCAACAACATTTAGAATAGGCTCAAAAAGGCAGCTGTAGAACTATGATAGGTTCACTCCTTTCACCCATTGGCCCGGTAACCTATAAACTCTGCCAACCTCATCGTAGAATGAGATCATCGGGGTTGGAACCATAGTTCTCTAGATACCCAGCTCTCTAGGTTCACGGATCACACAGGTAAGGAAGGAAGTAACAGATAATAACCTCTTTATTTAAATAAAGTGTACACACAAAGTAAATGTAGCAGTGCTCCCCAAGGAGAATGTATTCCCCCACCAAATATAACAACGTATCAGTAAAATCACCACTGTCAGTAAAATGCCCCAACAAAGTCCCCAGCAGGTTACCTCCCAGCTCAGAGTCCTAACAGGCACAAACTCCTGGCAACAAAGTCCACAGATGACAATCCAGGTAGGCCAGGGGTTTTGATATGTTAGGCGGGTCTGTGTGTCTTGCTGATCTTGGCTGCTTGGCCAACTCTCCACCAGCTTGGTGGGACTCTGAGTATCAGTCCCCCTACCGATGTAGGCTCACCAAATCCCCAGAATCTGTGAGTGTCTCCTGATTGAGTGATAACAAAATGAATCCCAGATGTTCAGCACCTGATCTGGCTGAATAAACTCCTGCTTCTAAACAATCCTCTCTGGCCTTGATGGTGTATGGCTACTCAACATCAGTCCAAGTCCCCTTTCTCCAAGATCCACCAGCAACAACCCCCCCTCCCCTCCCAAGTCTCTCTTTTTGTCTCTCTCCAAAGTTACCTGATCCTTGCCCAGGGCTGCCAAGAAGAATTCAGGGCCCGGGTACAACAAATTCATGGGGCCCCCCCTCATAGTCAAATAAGCCCCAAAAATTTTTTGCGCCGCCTTACGGCGGCGCAAAAAAATTTAGGTGTATGGTCATGCATTCAGGGGCGTAGCTAGCCAAACGGCGGTGCAAAAATTTTGGGAGGTGTGGTCATGCATTTTGGGGCGTGGCAAATGTGCCATTGGGGCGTGGCTAACATAAAAACCACTAGGCTCTCAATTCGCCGGAGCGTCACATATGTTCAAGCACTCCTGACTTTCAGGACATCTACCACCACAGTGTAGTATACAAACAATGCAGTGTGTACACAAACAGTTCAGTCTTGGCCTACACCTTACATTGGGCACAACATTCACCAAAAATTGGTATTGTCCCTACTAGAATCACAACATTTCACATACTGTCCTGCTCTCTCCTACCTGTTCTTCTCACTTTCTCCACCTGTGGCTGCATGTTTCTTTAGTTGCGGCTTGTCTGGATCCTGGAATGCTGGGGGCCCTATTTGGAAAAAAATAGCTACATTTAGATAATTCCAAACAACCCTGGCGTTAAATCAATACCATCCACGATTAATAATTAGGCCTTCCTCCAGCTCCAATATTACAATAATGTGCCCCTTCATCATCGCCATGCCTTATGATCACACTGTGCCCTCCATGCTGTTTTTGCCCCCTTCATCTGGCTCCCCTTCATCAGACTATACTATGCTGCTCCCCCCCTTTTTCAATCCCACTGTGCCATGCCTCCCCCCCCTTTGTAACCCCACTGTGCCATGCTGCCCACCATTTTTTAACCCCACTGTGCCATGCTGACCCCTGTTTATTAACCCCACTGTGCCATACTGCCCCGTTTTTTAACCCATCTGTGCCCCTCTCATTTTTTCACCCCCTCTGTCATGCTGCCCCCCCCCCGTTTTTAACCCCTCTGACATGCTGCTTTCCCATTTTTTAACCCCTCTGTGCTCCCCCTCAATTTTTAACCCCTCTGACATGCTGCTTTCCCATTTTTTAACCCCTCTGTGCCCCCACTCATTTTTTAACCCCTCTGACATGCTGCTTCCCCGTTTTTTAACCCCTCTGTGCTCCCCCTCATTTTTTAACCCCTCTGACATGCTGCTTCCCCGTTTTTTAACCCCTCTGTGCTCCCCCTCATTTTTTAACCCCTCTGACATGCTGCTTTCCCGTTTTTTAACCCCTCTGTGCTCCCCCTCATTTTTTAACCCCTCTGACATGCTGCTTCCCCGTTTTTTAACCCCTCTGTGCTCCCCCTCATTTTTTAACCCCTCTGACATGCTGCTTTCCCATTTTTTAACCCCTCTGTGCTCCCCCTCATTTTTTAACCCCTCTGACATGCTGCTTCCCCGTTTTTAACCCCTTTGACATGCTGCTTTCCCGTTTTTTAACCCCTCTGTGCTCCCCCTAATTTTTTAACCCCTCTGACATGCTGCTTCCCCGTTTTTAACCCCTTTGACATGCTGCTTTCCCGTTTTTTAACCCCTCTGTGCTCCCCCTAATTTTTTAACCCCTCTGACATGCTGCTTCCCCGTTTTTAACCCCTCTGACATGCTGCTTCCCCGTTTTTAACCCCTTTGACATGCTGCTTTCCCGTTTTTTAACCCCTCTGTGCTCCCCCTAATTTTTTAACCCCTCTGACATGCTGCTTCCCCGTTTTTAACCCCTCTGACATGCTGCTTCCCCGTTTTTAACCCCTTTGACATGCTGCTTTCCCGTTTTTAACCCCTTTGACATGCTGCTTTCCCGTTTTTTAACCCCTCTGTGCTCCCCCTTATTTTTTAACCCCTCTGTCATGCTGCCCCCCCGTTTTTTAACCCCTTTGTGCCCCCCTCGTTTTCCTCCCTTCACTTACCTTTTCTCCTCTCTTGGTCTTCTCTGCTGCTCTGTGCTCCATTGCTCCAGACTGACTGAATGCTGGGCATGACATGATGACATCACACCCAGCATTCAGACAGTCTGAATAGAGCACAGAGCAGCAGAGAGGAGGGATGCCGGCTCCGCGATCAGGTGAGTATGTTTTTTTTTTTTTTTAAACTAGCCTGCTCCCCCCACCAACGACCGAACCCCCCCCCCCCTGCCAAAAAAAAAAAAAAAAAAAAAAGGAAAAGGAAAAAAAACGTTTTGAAAAAAAATATTTGAAAATTAAAAAAAATCAGCAGCGCAAGGGCCCGGGCCGGGCCCCCTGACATGCCGGGCCCGGGTAATTAGTACCCGCTCCCCCCCCTCTCGGCGGCCCTGTCCTTGCCCCCTCCCTGGGCCAACCCCTAGGGCCATGATCCATTTTCATTGGTGGTGGATGGAATGTAGGTGGTCACAGGGGTGGAGGTAGAACAGGACCTCAGCAGTAGCCCACCTGCTGGATGGAAATGTGCTGGGACAATGGTCAGTCAGTAGTCAGATTCCTTCTCCTGATCTTAAATAGAGCCCAGACCCTCCTGTTCTTAACCCCTTCCACTACTTTGTAAAATCACAGGGTCCCCAGCTGGTCCTTGCTTCCAGTGGTTTGCTCCCCCTCTCTTTTAGATCACAAAGCAGTGCTGGATCCGGCCACTGGGCAGCATTTAATAACTGAGTGGGCAAATATCCCTCAATTGGTCCTCTGACTGACAGACCAAGTCAGCGTAATATTCCCCTTGTGGTGCCCAGTCTTGACACATAGATCTACTCCCCTTTTCTCCTACGTCAATCTCCTTAAACCCTGGCTAGAGGACACCCAAGTGTTGAGGAACCTGTGATTCCATTAGGGTCGTATTAGCAAAACATATGGTACACAGATGTCTTCTCTACTTTTCCAGGACATACTGATTTATTATTATTGTTACTCCTCACGGTGTGATCATTATTATTATTACCATTTATTTATATAGCGCCACTAATTCCGGAGTGTTGTACAGAGAACTCACTCACATCAATCCCTGCCCCATTGGGGCTTACAGTCTAAATTCCCTAACACACACACAGACAGAGAGACACAGACCGACAGACCAGGGTCAATTTTGTTAGCAGCCAATTAACCTACCAGTATGTGTGTGGGAGGAGACTGGAGCACCTGGAGGAAACCCACGCAAACACGGGGAGAACATACAAACTCCTCACAGATAAGGCCATGGTTGGGAATTGAACTCATGACCCTTGTGCTGTAAGGCAGAAGTGCTAACCACTTAGCCACCGTGCTGCCCATGATCATAAACCAGAAGCCATACTGAGTGCCAGAGGCCAGAGAGCAGCCATAAATTGATTGCTAAAATTATGCAGTTGGATTTGATAGAGGAGTCCACAAGTGGTCTAGCCCAATTGTGACGGTTATGAAACCGAACGGGACCATTTGCCTCTGTAAATCCTCCAGACATTTAAATAGTGTGTTACATTTCAATGCATATCCCATGAATAGGGAGTATGAACTAGAGGAAAATCTAACTAGTCGCAGGTATTTAACTACCCTAGATTTGAGAAAAGGATATTGTCAAATTCCCTTCACTCCAGAAAGCAAAGCAGAATACTGACTTGCGTTTTCCACGCCCTTTGGATTCTTCCAATACAAGGTACTCCCATTTAGGTTACACAGAGCTCCTGACTCCTTTCAAAACCTGAATAATCCTATGCTACTGAATATTTAGACAGTATTGTAATATACTTCCTGGATTGGGAGCCACATCTGCTCAAAGTGGAGGCTGACATAAAGTCTTTAAGAGAAGCAGGGTTAACAGCAAACCCAGTCAAGTGTGTGCCCATGTCAAGCCTCATATAGATAAGTTAGAGGCAGTATAACAATGGTCTACTACTGAAAAGAAAACCAAACTCTGAAATTTTCTGGGACTACTTTACTATTACAGAGGGTTTGTAAATCATTTCACCAGTAGGGTGACCCTGCAGCCCTACAGGCCCCAGGCTTAAGTCACAGATTTTTACTTCAAACAGATGCCTCTAGTGTAAGGTTGGTGGCTGCATTGTCACAGATTGAGCAGAAATAGCAGTTTTGTACCTGGGCCGTAAGCAAGTACCTAAGGAGGAGGCTACAGTAGAGAAGGATTGGTGACAATATGAGATAGAGAAACTCATATATATATATATATATATATATATATATATATATATATATATATATATATATATATATATATATATATATATATATATATATATATATATATAGTTGATAGCTCAAGTGGTACTTGACACGAGGACGTCTCATACTTCAGTTTCTCTGGCAACTGGTGCTACGAAAAAAACTTTCCCAAGACACCCAGTGGTGATGCAGATGAGTCAGCACATTTTGACATCTGTTCTGGTCTAAAAGAATTGCCCAAAAATTGTGACAGCTCTGCCGTAACATGAACTACAAATTCCACGAGGAAAGCCATTACCGGCAATTACATCAAAGTACAGAGACTTCTGTAATGCTAGATTCCAGCACAGATGAATTAATATTGCGTGAGGATAATATTCACACTGATGAGGGTGAGGATGATGACAGTGTAGCTTGCAGGTGCTGGGATCTAGGTGAGAGAAGGGAGCTAGCTGATACTGGTATGCTTGATAATATTTTGGATAGAATGGCATGTTGGCAATTTTATGTTTATCAGCAATAAACTTTCCCTTCATTAGAGAGGTGTTTTTTTCTTTACCAATGTAAAAGCTTGTTTTTTGGATTTCAGTTTCCCTGACTTAAACCCACTATGCCCTTGATCATAGGCTATAGTAGATGACATAGAAGGACTAATATCATCATGACTGGCGCCAGCAGCTGGTTGCCATATCTGGAGACTGACAAATGGACGACTGGCACTGGAGACTGACAAGAACACTGCTACCCCTTCTGTTTCTGTGTGAGCAATGGCATTGTATAATGGCAATGGAGACTGGAGAGTGATATGAACACTGCCACCCCTCCTGGTTACTTTCTGTATGAGCAATGGCACAGAGCAATGTCACTGGAGACCATACTTGCCTACTCTCCCGGAAATTCCAAGATGCTCCTGGAAGAGTAGGCAACCCTCCTAAAAAATGCCAAAATTCACGACATTGAATATCGGGGACGGGACATAATTATTAAGCCCCACCCCCCGCTATTCAATGTAATGAATTTTGGCATTTTGTAGTGAGGGCGTGGCTATGGTGATGCAAAGACGTTACCATGCCCCCTCCTACCCCTGTCACTTGGCCTGTCCTCCTGGAGGACTGAGTCACCACAAAGTTGGCAACTATGCTGGAGACTGGTAAGAACACTGCCACCCCTCCTGTTTCTATATGAGCAATGACGCTGATCAATGGCACTGGAAACTGCCAAGAACGCATAGCAAAAGCCTATTTATCCCCCAATTTATCCCCCAATTTCATGGACAATTGGGAAATCTTCAAGTAGAATTTATAATTCTGCCCAATATATGGTATCAAAGATAGGCAGGTATGGTCCCTAGCATTAGGCTGGGGATTTTAAATTGTCCCCCCTACCTCCAGGCACACTAGGAGGGCATGGTATATGTATATCATCTTGCCCACCAACTCATCAGGAGCCCAGGTAAGATCCCCTGTTGTGCATTCTATTAAAGTTCTGTGGTTGCTATCACAGCAATCCCAGTATTTTGATAAGAAGTAATGAAAATTGCAATCTAACAAGTGACAAGTTTTATTCAACAATGATATACTGCAAAGTCCCAATCATAGACTCAAGTTATCAAAGGGTGTTGGAGAGAACATGTGGGGAATAAAAGAATACAAAAATATAGATAAAAGGAAAACACAAACACAACATTTTCAAAAAAAAAAAAAAAAAATTGCAGAGACTGCATTTTAGTAACAGAGATAATCAGATTTTTGCTGCAGTATAGTTATACACTATCATCATTTCTAAACGTTCTTTTAAAAAAATAAAACTCCAAAAATAATAACAGGAATTCTGTCCACAACCATTCCCATTTACGTCAACTCTCAGCTGTGTACAAGCAACTTTTCTCTATTATAGAAACTCAAACAGCCATTTACAAAGTATGTGGCCCTGGTGCAAAGGAAACTGTGCAGGAAAATTGCTATGACCCATAGCAACCAAATCTTTTATTTTCTCAACAGTGCTAGAAAAACTATATTTAGAGGTTGATTAGTTGTTATGAGTTAATGCACCTTTTTACACAGTTACACATTTTCATTATATAACGTTTCTTAATAATGTGCTTTGTTAACAAGATAAAATATATTGGTTAATATAATGCATATAAAACATTTTACCTACCTTTTGTGCAAAGATCTCCCGTATATTTATCTGGACAAAGGCAGTGATTGTTCGTGCAAATTCCACCATTTTTACAATCCAAAAGACAGGGAGGTGGCGGGGGTGGTGTGGGTGAGGCAACAGGTTCTGTTAAAACATTAAATATATATAATTTACTAACTGAGAAGAAAACAGTGGCATCAATGCCTCCTGGAACTGGGGCCATTGGTTCCGTTCTAACCAGGGCACTATTGAGTTTGTATGTTCATTCCATGTGCAAGTGGGTTTCCTCCAGGTGCTCCGTTTTCCTCCCACAGTTCATAAACGTATTGGTAGGTTAATGTAAGTGACTGTGTTATAGAGAATTTAGACTGTAGACTCATGTACACATTATGTAGGCTCTCACGGGACCCGGTGCTACCAGTGATTTCTTGGGCCCCTTTCCTCCACACTGCACGTATAGCTTCGGAAACAGCTAGTGATGTGCATGCAACCTATGGGGTCAGATTCCTTCACTAAGCTGAGTGCGCAGCTTTGGGGTGTGTGACTGCAAAGACCAATAGGAAGCTGCCCCTCCCTTCCTACATCCACCTACAATCTAGCTCGAATGGGTCAGTTTATTAAATACTAATGTAGACATTCATCCTGTATTCTGCTTTTCATATTTTTGTGTCCCACAATGGGGACTTAGGCTGGGAGTCTAGATGGTCAGAGCAGATACAAAGTACCTGCACCTCCTAGGGTGGCCTTATGGTGGCAATGAGGCCCTCTGCCACATCTGAACCGTATTGTTGGCAGGTAAATGTGACTGCATGGACCCATAGCTTCCTATTGGTTCATGTGATCACACACTGCTAGGATGCATGCTGGTTCTGGCTTACGTCAAAGCTGCAAGCGCATCCTTGGGGGGTCTGCACTTTCACACCACCCCCAAGAATTTGTTGTACCGGGGTCCAAGGCATCTCTCGCTGACCTAGGTCCCATGTGCGTTATTTTATATTTTGAGATATTTAATTTTGAGCCCAATCCATGCATTTGTTTTAACTCTTCTGGGGTTTAAACCCTGTTACAAATCATATAATATCTTTCCTTGTAGACCACATGTAATATCACTACTGGTTAAGAGGCCTTCATCTGAACTTATACAATTGGTCTACAGTACTCTGTCTTCTGTCCTCTAGCCAACTATTTATGCATTACACTATTTTTGAGTCAATTCCAATGATTTGCTGTTTCGGAAATTAATTTATTGAGAAATAATGCCTTGGTGAAATTGAAAGTGCCCATGTAGATTTGATCTGAAGAGGGACCTTTTTGAGAAAAGTAAGCATTTTCATCTGCACAAAAAATGTGTAAGTCCCTTTGCAGGTACATATTACAGTTAGGGAGACAGGAGCTGAATAAATAATATATGGTACAGGCAGGGCCGGACTGACCATCTGGCAGTTCTGGTAAATGCCAGAAGGGCCAGTGGCTAGATGGACCAGTGTATGGACAGGCAAAAACAGGGGCGTGTTGGCCATTATTTTCTGTTATAAACTATCTGTCATGCCGGAACCCAGCATGACAGTCTGTGCGCCGAGTAATGTCTAAATATGTATTTGGTATTCACCGAGGATCCCCGCAAAGTGGTTACAGACTTTGCCATGGATATCTACAGATTTGACACTCTAGGCAGCTGATCACGGAGGCAGGACATGGAGATAAGGCTGACTCAATCATAGTCGTGATAGCCCATGACAGAAACGTTGGGTAGCATTGGTTAGACATCAGAAAAAAAAGTCAGTGACTAGGGCACAAGCTGGCCGGAGACAGGGACAATCAGTAACAAGGTGGCAAGACAGTGATCAGACAGCAGGCACAAGGATGGTCAGTAACAAACCGTGTCAGTAAGAGTTAGTAAGAAAAGTCCAACAGGACCAAGTAGGCAGAAAAGGCACAAACCCAAGAAACGTCCTCGTGCCTAATGGAAGAAGAGTGGAGAGAAGGCATACACCTATGCAGGAGGCAGAACTGTGAGCGGGTGTGGATCAGTAAGCAAGGCCACCATGACCGTCATGTTACATCCATAGTTATAATGCTTAGTGAAACTTGCCATTGGGTCACTTTATTAGACATTTACTAGCCATTAATTAAATGATAATAATTCAACCCTCATTCATCGGAAATAGTCTCAAAGCTACATATAGAATATGCAAATCACTAGCATGAAAATGAATGATCAGCTTCACTACGCATATACAGTCACATCTGACAGAAAACAGACTGCTGGGAGGACGGGCCAAGCAGATGGGTCATAACTGTATATGGGCATCTTTAGCAGCAAAACATAAACTTTTATTCATTTTTATTAATTCCTCAGTATTAGGCTACAATTTGCTTCCTGCATGCTCAAAAATTGTTTATTTGCATAAGGCCTAAAGCTCCCGCATCCCGCAATTCCCTGGCCAAAATAACGCGATTCCCGGTGGAGCGCATTATTTTGGCCCCACCCCGCCACGACAAAATGATGCTATTGACCACGCCCGCCCTCTCCCGCCCTCTATGACGCCCCTCTTCTGGACTGCACTGCCTGAAAGTAAGCAAGTATGATTAAGAAGTAACATATATATATATATATATATATATATATATATATATATTAACCTTAATTTATAGATAGTATACAGTGGAAAAGATTCCCTTTCTCTGCAAGCTCTGTGAGGAGAACAGAAAGCACTTGATGTTGAAAACTGCCTAATCACTTAACTGGAGCACACAAATGAAATATCTATAATACTAAAATGAACATACATACCTTTTATCAGAAACCATATCAGCCAAGTAATGAAAGCAGCAGCAGATAAACACGTTAAGATCTTAAGACAAGTCCATATCCACGGATGCCTAACCCCTAACCGACATCTTGGAAACATTTCACATATATACTTCATAAGTTCCATATACTGCTAATAGTTAATATACTGCTAACTAGTTAATATTTAAACCACCAGGCTGCCTTATCCGCTATGAATGTAATAATCATAAAAATTTCAGTCTACAATAAAGTATTAGCTTTAGAAAGTTGAATAGTTTCCTACAAGCAAAGTGGGCCGGCACAATTAGCCTCATCACACACAGTTACCCACCCACTTTGAGACACAATTCAGGGGAATGTAAGATAAATTACATGGCCAAAGGTAAATGGACAACTGATCATAAAATCCATGTGTGCTTGTTGAACATCTCATTCCAAAACCATGGGCATTAATATGGAGTTGGTTCCCGATTTGCAGCTATAACAGCCTCCACTCTTCTGAGAAGGTTTTTCCACTAGATTTGGGAACATGGCTGTCGGCCTTTGCATCCATTCAACTACTAGAGAATTAGACAGGTCAGGCACTGATTTTGGGTCATAATACCTGTCTCACAGTCAGCGTTACAATTCATCCCAGAGGGGTTCAATGGGGTGAGTTGAGGGATCTGTGCAGCCCAGTCAAGTTCTTCCACCAAACTGGGGAATCCATGGGAGCAATGTGCACCTCTTAGCAATGAGTGTGAATGAAATGACCAAACACACTAATTAAAAGGGGTGGCCATGTAGTGTATAGTTAGAGTGAGGAGAGAAGGATGATGTGCTCCATTCACTCTCCAGATACGTTTTCTCAACATTCATAACTTGTATTAAAATATATTTTGCACTAATTTAAATAAAAGGAGCACAGATCAAGTATCAATTGAAAGACGCTCCAAACTCAAAAATGCTGCTTAATAACTTGACACTCTACAGCTGTCATCAGGAAAACGTGTAAAGTACGACAATTCTTACTGTGCGATCTCACTGATTGATGTGTATCAGTCCATGAAAGCCATCCCTTGTTCCCTTTTGGGTGCCAAATACAGTACAATTTGGAATACTTTTCCTATTATATGTTTATATATGCGCATCAGGATTCTGAGTTCTGGAAGAATCAAAGTTCTGAATTTAAATTTCTAATAGACTAAACAGGACTGTCCTGAAGAGAACAGAACACATGGAAGGGAAAAGCTAAACACGGGAAAGACAACTTACTTACCTCCCTCCTTTTTTAATAAGTCATCTTCACAAGTAGCTTTTTAGGCAGTTCAAGGGTGGGAAAGTGTAGGCTTAGTACAGTAAAGATGTGTTTACACTATCACGGGGCATAAGTTTATACATGTGTGCGCCTAACATATTTCTGTCACAAATGCTATTGTTTTTGAGCAGGACTCATTATGAGATAAGTTACACACAACATATACACGTAAGTAAGCTTTCTTTTGCATGCCTCTATTCCTACATGTGTTCAGTGCACAAATGTGTTTCTGAATAAGCTCCAATACGTGTACTGTTAATGTTATAAATATTGTGAAACAATGCAGTAGCTTCGCTCAGAATATTGAACAGTTAATTGCCTATAGAATTGAATAAATCAATAGGCAATAGTGTGGTAAGAAAGACAAGTAAATCAGGGTTTTGTTACTGAATTAGTTGATGTGGGGAAACAGCTTGTGGAAGCAGAGGTGAAAGTGATGGATTTGAGAAGTGGTTTGAGGCACTTGGAGCAAGATCTGGTTTCTTTCAAGAAATTATAAGACATATATCAGTTCAGTTGAGGGGCAAATGCAGGATTTGTAGAGAGGGGTTTCCACGCCATGCCGCCAGTGGGCGTGACCAGCATGCATGAGAACGAGGCTATAATTTTAGACAGTGATTGGCTTCTCTCCAACTATTCCTATCCTCATTATATACATGGGCAATGATGCATGCACTACTGTGAAGAGTGACATACCTCCCAACTGCCCTACAGTGGGGACAATGTCCTGACTGAGTGTGTCAGAACAGCTGGCAGACTGTTCTGCTCTCTCCTACCTGTTCTTGCTGCTTTCAATACTTGTTGCTGCTGCTCGTGTCCTAATTTCAGTTGCTGCTTGTCTGGTTCCTGGAATGTTGGATCCCTGTTTGGAAATAGGACAGGTAAGAAATCCCAGCAATGAGTGAACACAGTAGATCTCCCACCCCCAAAGCAGCCTGATATTAAATCAAAAGCACCCACGTTTAATAATTAGGCCTCCCAGCAACCAACCAGGACAGTAAATTAATGTCATTCACCTTTAAAAAAAAGATTTCCCTCCAAGCAACCTCAACATTAAATTAATAGTTAATTTACATTTAATAAATTAACCTATTTCCTCCCAAACATTAAATAATTAGCATTTACTTTTAAGAAATAGCTCTCCTTCCCCCAAACTCAGCCACACATTCAATTAATAGCCTTCAAACCACCCCAGCATTAAATGAAAATTCCCATCATCCCACTCTTAATAGGTCTGCCATAGCCTCACTATTACATTAAATATCCCCAACCTTCACCTGACCAATAAATTAAAAGCTCCCACTCTAAACCTACTATGTAATTAATATTTCACACCCCATCCAAATCACAAAAATACCCCCCTACACTTACATTAAAATCCCTTTACCCCCCTCCAACACACTTATATTAAAAGTACCTCCACGCCTATGTTTACAAAGGAGCTATTGTACTTATACATTAAATCCCCCACTTACATTAAAAGCACATGATAACCCCCCACACACACACATTCACACACACATTCACACACTTACCCTTCTTCATCCAGTGCTGTGTCTTGTGTCCTCCTGCTGCACACATGATACATGCAGAGAGGCAGGGACACACAGCAGGGGAGAGATGGCTGTGAATAGTGCAGACAGAAACGATCTGCACACAAGCTGCAAAGTGGCTGGTCCCAGGGGCAGGGTCCAGCCACCTCAAGTATACAGTGCCCCAGGCTGGGAGGAAGGGGGGGCTCCAAGCACTGGGCAGACTGGTTGGCTAAGTGGTCAGCACTTCTGCCTCACAATACTGGGGTCATGAGTTCAATTCCCGACCATGGCCTTATCTATGTGGAGTTTGTATGTTCTCCCCTTGTTTGCGTGGGTTTCCTCCGAGTGCTCCGGTTTCCTCCCACACTCCAAAAACATACAAGTAGGTTAATTGACCCGAGTCTTTCTCTCTCTCTCTCTCTCTCTCTCTCTCTCTCTTTCTCTGTCTGTGTCTGTTAGGGAATTTAGATTGTAAGCTCCAATTGGGCAGGGACTAATGTGAATGAGTTCTCTGTACCGCGCTGCGGAATTAGAGGCGCTATATAAATAAATGATGATGATGAGGCACTAGAAACCCCCCCCCCCCCTCCTCGGTTTGCCTATGCAGTGCCCAACAATATCTGAGGTAAGTGTATATGTTTATGTTTATGTTCTAAAAGATGTCTATATTGAAGATATGGGGGTATATTTACAAAGTTTACACTAACCAGCCTGTATAAATAGGTAAATTAAGCTCCCAACAAGGAGACTAGAACAAACTGTTACGCCCATTTAAGGATAATATTGTACATGTCAGGGGTGTATATATATATATATATATATATATATATCAGATGTTCCTCAGATACAACAACACTGTAGGCGATGTACTATAAAAGGATAAGGCAATAAGGTCTATAGTTCCCTTACAACACCCAGTGATGTCTGACCAGGAAGAAGGAAGGGAAAGTAACTAATTGCTCAGTAGGGAATCCATACCACAAAAGTTTATTCTTCTTTTGTTTCAGTACTCCAGGTAATAAATATTCAATAGATAGTGCTGCTAGATATGACTTTTTACAGCCAGAAAAATTATTGTTTGACACTGGGGAATATGGGACACCCCAAAGCACTTGTAGTGCAAAATATTCCAAAAAATGCCTCCTCTATCCTCCTCTTTTCCTGCTCTTACAATCGCTAGAAGAATTGGTAGCAGAATTTAAATAATAATTGAAAGAATAAGGTATACAATAATTGCTCTGTCCCTGCTCTAATGCTGCCTGTGACCTAACCCTGCTCTCTCCCTCTGTCAAATGGCGCTGGATTGCTGTGGAGGCGGGTATTTATGCATTTCAAATATCGCGAGAACCGAGCCCCGAGATCCGACGACGTCACGATGACGTTTTGCCTCGATTTCAATTCCGAACGGGTGGGAGAGTACTGAGCCTGCTTGGCTCGGTACTCGGATAGGCAAAGGGCGGGTTTGGATGTCGAGGAAAGGGCGGTTTGAACATGCAGTTAAAATTTGACCGTGCAGTTAAAATTTACAGCTCACATTCACCACTCATAGTCCACCAAGGTTTGCCGTTAGCATTTGAAAATCATGGTTCAAATTTACTGATTGAGTTGTAATTTATGTTTTAAATATTTTTATTTATAATAAAAATGCACATTTAAATAGTAATAATACTTAATTTTATCATATTAATAATTGAACAATTTAAGTAATATTTGTAAACAATAAAAAAAGTATTTACCATTTTTTAGTGAGAACTGTGTATGTAAATTTATAAGTGTTTTTATTACACCGACAAGCGAATGTGCAAAATGGATGTCAGCAAACGTTTCTGCTTAGGACATTACAATTCATGAGCAGCACGGTGGTTTAGTGGCTAGCACGTCTGCCTCACAGCACTGGGGTCATCAGTTCGATTCCAGACCATGGCCTTATCTGTGTGGAGTTTGTATGTTCTCCCTGTGTTTGCATGGTTTCCTCCTGGTGCTCCAGTTTTCTCCCACACTCCAAAAACATAGGTTAATTAGCTGCTATCAAATTGACCCAAGTCTCTCTGACTGTGCATGTTAGGGAATTTAGACTGTAAACTCCAATGTAGCAGGGACTGATGTGAGTGAGTTCTCTGTACAGCGCTGTTAACACATTTCTGTGTATTAAAAAAAATAAAAAATAGTTTTCTCAATAATTTGGTCTAAATACGGCATACCAAGATTACCACCAGTTATGTTTTTGTCCCAATTATAATAGCCATACAAATAACGTATATTGTATTTTGCTAATCTATCATATGTATTTTCTGATGACTACTTATTTGATTTTTAGTGTTCTAGCTAACATTATGCTAATATTGAAATTGCTTGAATAATGTCAACATTATGTATTAGTGCTCTTTTGAATAATTGTTATGCCTCCTTTTTCTAACACATAGAACAGTGCTGCAGAAGTGGCCTTATACTTTATCCAGTGACATCATTGCCTCCACTGCCAGCAGCAACAAGAACATCTCAGGCCAAAATGTTGCCACAATCCTCCATCTCCATGTCTTAATTTTCACAATGCAGCTAACATTTGGATAATCAGGTTTTTAAAATATATTGTACATCATTTGTTCCATCTGTAAATATATACATTTCTGAGACTGTAAAGTGTCTGTATTAACATAACACCCAGCCTCAAAGATAAGATGTTTTTTTTTCTAAAGTGAGCTTGCTCTACTTTTAGGAGACAGCACCTACCCTTTCCAACCTTGGCTCCTCATATTTAATCAGTTCAAAAACAGTTTCATAAAATAAAAAGCTATAAAAACAGACACTGAAAACTCATATGAATTTACACACATGTGTATATGAAACATGACTATGCTAGCTAAATTATTTGGGGAAGTATTTGATCTTTCCCTCTCCTTTCTAGATCTATTAATTACCGATCGCACATGATCTGTGCCTATGTTTACTGATTATAGATTGTCATAAAGATCTATTGAAATAAATATTATGAAAGGTTGTTCTTTGATGTATTAGGTTCCCTATTATATTATATAATGCCCTTGGTGTGACCCCACTGATCTGTTCTGGTAACAGAAATTCCTGAAATCTTTCAGCATGTAGGGGCTTTGCAATAAAACCTGTTATGAAATATATAGTAATTCAGGAAATTTAGCAATCTCTGTAGAGCACTCCATGCTAGGGACACAATACAAACCTAAAGGAATGTTAGATATATTAGGGCTGTCCCATTATAAAGCAAGTAATATAATTGTAACTACTCATTCATATACAATAATAATTATCATGACGGTCTAGAGGAGCCCACTTGTATGCGCTGGATGTTGTGTGCAACAATAATTGTGTGTGCCATTTTTTATAACGTTGCAATGAGGAATAGAGGGTATTTTGAGTAGGAGTTCGAGCTTGGTGGCAAGGAAGCATGTGACTTTGATGGAAGAACATCTCAGCTTTGAAGATTTTGTTATTCGGCAAAAACTTTTTGTAAATGCAATCTAAAAAATACATATTTTGAACACAAATAATAAATATTTTCCCATTTTCTCTTTAGGACCAAAACAACTACCTAATTATAATTTGGGATGATATAAATTGGGATGATACTTTTACACAATTATGCATACATGCTGCATGAGAATGCAGCTGTGATGTGTTTCTGCAACATGTCAATTAAACAAATAAAACAATTTTTTGGTGGACGCACATTTCACCATGCATGTCGTGAACAGAGAGAACTTACAGATATTTGTAAGGGTTAACCCATCACATAATTGTGGGTAACAAGGCCTAAATCATAACTGCAGTGGAAATGTGGTATATAAAAATGAATCCATTGATATGTTGAGCTACTAAAGTGTAAACTGTGAAGTCAGAAAGTCAGTTGTGCCTGTATTTGGTCGCTCTGCACATCCCAGTGTTAGCTGTTGCTGTGAGCTATATCCTGACCCAAGTTAGTTTTTAGACACCTGAATAGACTTGTGGGGCCGGTCACAGCTGGACATCCTTGCAGACAAAGGCAGCATTTGAAGGCTGCATATACAGGTATATAGAAATATGAACTTCAAAAAAAAATGTCTTCATAGTTCATATTTTGGGAAATTTGGGTTACTGAAAACCATACTGAGGAGCATATATCACACCAGGGTTGTGAATGACAGATACTGGCGGTATCCTGGAACAGCTATAATCACATATCTTTGGGAAAGATATGTCACATTGTCATAATTCCATTATGCTTGGTATTTAAATGTGCAGGAGATTATGAACGGTTTATTGAAGGGGGAGTTAGTCACTTACTGTGTGTCGGGCAGGGGATTTACAGGTCAAACCCTGATAGACCTTGCCAAGGGCTACGACCCCAAATATATAATATAAATTGAGTGGAAAACTGCATCTAAGTGGTGAGATTTATCTATAATTGTGAAATTATCCAACCTCCCTGGTAGACGCACGTTGATTGAATGAAGACCAGAATATTACTTACCACATGATATTTGTTTTGTATCATATTTATCATCGTTAGCCACGGTTTAAATATCAGTTGTTGTATTTTTAGGGGCGCTAACTGCTTAATAAACATCTTACGGCCACTGCAAAAGTGTAACTTTATTATCCCCTGTATCTGGTCTGCGATGCTTATCTGTACTACACAGAGCGGGAACAAACTGTAACAAAAAAGGGTGAGAAGTTATCAAATTGTTTAAATCATATGTCAGATTACATAACATTTCTATAGATGTATCACATTAAGGTAGGTAGATCTGGTTCCCAGTATTAACCATATAGACCTATGGTGAAAAAAACACCAGTAGCAATGTCCGGGAGCAGCAGAAGATCGCTTTATTCTACACATACTAGCTTGTGGGGGCATTATTAATCATTGTACAAACACGCTGCTTTCTGGCTAAGCACTAACTCATTCCAACTACATAATTGCAAATATTAACTTATGAGAACAATTTTGGGCTGTTGGGCAGATTGAGGGTCACTCTTTGATAGATTGCGACGAGGCACAAAAGTGAGAAGCAAGATTTCTTTTATGCAGGATGGGATTATTTAAGGCAGATAAAGGGGTGAAGGATGATACATTTACTGTGTTACTTGTGTTGTCCTTGTAAGAGGACTTGAATTCTCTGTCACCTTGGAGAACTCAGAGGTCGGAGCATTTCCTGGAACTGTGCTTATAATGGGACATGTTTTGTAATATATCCCATTAAAAACTGGTACATGTTATAAAGATCGGATGGCCAAGGAGGAGGACTGAGTGGGAGGACTGATGGGGGATGGGAAGAGGACAGAAGGGACGGGATTCAGCTGACACAAGAAGAGTAAAGATTTTATATCTAAAGACAAAGTAAACGGTTGTGCTTCCAATGGATATATAACTGTTATGCTGAGGAAACATTGAAAATGGACTTAGTGGCCTCTGTCT
Source organism: Mixophyes fleayi (assembly GCF_038048845.1). Taxonomy (NCBI): domain Eukaryota; kingdom Metazoa; phylum Chordata; class Amphibia; order Anura; family Limnodynastidae; genus Mixophyes; species Mixophyes fleayi. The sequence continues at coordinate 336,533,080 of NC_134403.1, forward strand.
AATGAGTAAATAGCATGAATATCTGATGTATTAGCTAATCAGGTGAGTCCGGTCACTTTCATTTGCACCTGGCACATGATGGGCTAGTACCAAAGTGTCTGGAGTACAGTCATTCTTATTGCTGATCAGAAGAGCCATTGTAATGATTTGGCGGTGTTCGGCCATTATGTTCTGTTTCGTGACCTAAAACAAAAAAATAAATATTTTTCCCCATTTAAGTTAAAAGGCTTCTGCCATGAGACTTTAGCTAAAATGTGTTGTAGCCAGTGGCGGAACTACCATTAGTGCAGCAGGTGCAGTGCATCGGGGCCCATGGAGATAATGGGGCCTGCTCCACAGGACATTAGCAAGCTGTGGGCCCAGGTTCCCTCCTCCTCACTTCCCTGCACCGATGCCCACAGCTCGATAGTTCCGACTCTGGTTGTAGCTGTTGTAAAATGATCTGTAATTGTAATAAAATCTAATGATGCCTCTGATATATATCTAAACAAAGCGTATGACATTAACTTGTGTATTTGGGGTGCGTGTGAGTGTGTTGTTTTTTTTTCTAAATAAAGATAGAAAATGTATATATTCAACAAACGTTCTACAGCTCTAGACCTATACCAGAAGTCTGAAGCCTCATTAGTATGGATTAAAAACAACTAAGAAACTGGGGCATTCACCAATTAAAAAAAAAAAAACAGTAGAAAAATACAAGGCCCACTCACTCCTTGATGCTAGTCATGTTATCTACAGCTGAAAATCAAAGTAATATTTGTTACCTCAATGAACTTCCCACGTAATAACGGCTTGTCCCAAAGTGTGCCGAACTCTCCCTCGCAAAGTGCATTTTTTAGATCCCACGCTGGCTGTAATTTTTCAAGTGCTTCTATCTTTAACAAATCTTCGCTTGTTGAAACTTTCACTAAATAAGATGATGGAAAAGATAAATAGTAGATTAAAATGGAATTCATGATAAATCACACAAACATAAATTTGTGAAATACCCCTATTGTGGTGTTGTGGTTTATACTCAACTCCCATTGTTCCAACGTATTAGATCATAATCTTTTTAACATGATCACACACCGACCAAACCTGTTCTTCACAGGTGGCCAAAGTGGACGGGATCATGGAAGGTAGATGATTGCACTCACAGGCCGATTGTGGTCACCTGCTGTGATCTCCCGACTGAATTTACAAACATGCACAATAATGACCCGCTTGTTTACGACCAGAATATTAATGTTATTATACAAGTGTCTGACTTCAGTGTTTATTGTAAAGCAATTCCCCATAATTTATTGGCCTCTGCCTCCAAACTGCAATCCTCTGGCTAATACTGTGTTCACACTGTGTTCTGAGAATCTCTATGAATGTGGCACCTCTGATCTCTGCAGCGCTAGAAAAATGTGGGAGCAAACTACACATATAGAACACAGATCAGATAAGTTTCTAACATGTAATAATGTTGTCATGTTAAAATGTTGTCCTTTCATTATTTTTTTTCCAGGTGCAGAAGAAATATACCCTCTGCACATTATTATTGAAAAACAAAAAACAAAACCGCTAAGTAAATATTTGGAGATGATGAAAAAATATTCAGAATTTCTAAAGCATTGTTGAGACATATTTGTGACTAAAGTATGTTATCAAGGGGGTTTTTGCTATCATTAAAAAGTGCAGTTTGAAGAGGTAATGCATTAAAGGGTTAATATGTGGTAATTGTCATGAAACATGAGTGTTTAGGAGTAAGAAGGTGAATTAGGGTAATTAAAGAATTGCACACATGTGCATTCATATATCAATTAGGAGTAAAGAAGCATGTAGGGAAATAAGGTGCAATTGCTCCAAAATCACATAAAGAGCAAATAAAAATGCAATGACACTTACATTACATTTTACTGACATATTATAGTGACATACTCATCAAAGTGACACTTACCTTATACCTCATTTGTGTAAACCACACCTGACTGTATGATCTTCATGTCCATATGATGGAAATACAATACACTTACCTTATATGATCACTATTCATCAATTGTTGGTATTTTCAAGACCCCATCATAAGACATCTGTATAATATAACTACCATAGATGGAGACTCCCGGTATATATTTACGGAACCAAATAAAGTGTATTGATCTTCTGAATAGACGTACCCGACCAAGACTCCGAAATTTTAATATTTCGCTTTTTAACCATACAGTTTTATTTGCATGACTAATAAATAGTAGTTTTATAGTGTAGTGTCTATTTATTTGTTCATTTCTATCCACTTTTGTTATCCACAATGAAGTGTCATTGCTGCATAGTTCCGGAGGTTTACTGCTTCAAACCGCCTCACTTACTATATTGTGGTTTGCGGCTGAAATCTCAAAACCCTCCAGAAAAATAAACCAGACATGTTTCTTAGACCTGCTTCTGATAGCTGAAACCCCATGCACCATTGACTTATGAATTATGGGGAAAATCATTAGTTATTCATTAAGGGGGCAAAATTAATTTATAATTAATCTATGGGGGTAAATTTAATTTTTCATTATATTTAGGGACACAATTCTACTATTATAATATAATAATAAAAACAAAATTGCCCCCATAAGTTAACAATTGGCCATTTCAAACAAGCACCAATGTAATGCACTTTTGCACCACAGATGGGGGATCCAAGTATTGGTTGCTCTCCAGATGGAATTCATTTGAACATTGTTATTTATGTATGAAAACTTATGCAGTGCGCTTCACAAACTTTTTTATATTAAATATAACATAGAAAGAAATATACATAAAGGACTAATAAAGATAATTAGCTCAGTGTAAAAGCTGTATTTCAGATCTTTTTCATACCATGGGTGGTCCCAAATCTTTATTCTATGCCACCTTTGATATTCACGTACTTTCATTGAAATCCCCAATAAGATCACAGTTTGTTAAACCAAATGTAATTATGTGTTGCCTTTATAATAAAGGTATTACTGGTGTCAGTTAGTAAATTAACCCGTCTAACCAGAGGAAGTAAAGATCAACTGTAATATTCTAATAGTTATAGCTTCTATTTATTATTTAGAAATTTTTTATCAGAATTTGCACTTTCCAACTTAATACAACAAGCGTCCTCCCTTTATTGATTACTTTCCAGGAATCTCATTTTATTTACCAGTTACTCCCATCCTTGAGTTGTCTACTCAAATACATGTTTGTTTCCCAAAAAGAGCTGCATTTAGGTGAGCTCTCCCTCACCTTAGGGAGCATTGCTATCCACTACCTCCCTTTTTCACCCCCCCCCCCCCCCCCCCAATCAAGGATCACTGGCTAGTCTCCCATAATCCACGTTTAATAATGTGGGAACTCATTCAACACTCTACTGTCAATTGCAGCTCTACATTAAGATACATTACGTCTGCACTCGGTTAATCCCATACTATACATGGTCCGAGCTGCGTGGCAATATAAACACCATATATGTATACAAAACAAAAAGACAGTTGCTGTCAGCGCTTGCCTTACCACTGCATATCTGTGTGTATCTAGCAAAACGAAAAACATGAGGCATCAGTTCATATTCTGATCAAAACATTTAAGCCTGCATCCCAGTGTAAAGGTTATCTCATTGCATGCAGGTCCTACACTGACCTACAGGCTTCAAATACCTTTAAAACACAGTTAAAACCAGATACACCTCCCAGGTATAGGGGATTACATCTAGCAAGGTTTGGCATGTACATTACACTCAACAAGGCCTTATATAGGTCTGAGAGACACATTTAAAATAATCTAATTGGTATTTAATTACATATTATATTGAAAATGCAACATTTGCATTAATAAATCAAGACATTATTCTCTTGCTGTATGTGACCCAGTGATGTAAAACTGACTTCAGACCTGTACTGTTCACATTTTTCTGTTTTCAAATAAGATATTTATATATTCAGAAATTTATTACAGCTTAGCAATGGGAAAAAGTGCTGTTGTGGTTTTGATAGAGGATATCAGTGCTTATGTGACTGGACCTCAGTGTTTACGCTGCCTATGTGCGGGCAGTATTGAGATCTGTGGGGTACAGCTATGTGGGTGCACAGTGCTAACATTAAGAATGTAGTACTGAGAGCTGCAACATTGTTGCAACAAAGTAATAAACTAACAGTAGTGATAACTGCCTGACAAGTTCTACTGTGGTGAACAGGGAAAAGAAGGTTGTGAGGGCTCAACAAGGTAAGCGTTAGGATTGTGCCATCCTTGGCTGTGGCCTAGGGCACCATAGTTTAGGGCAGTGGTTCCCAAACTGTGTGCCTAGGCTCCCTGGGGTGCCTCAGCGATCTCACAGGGGTGCCTCGGCCAGGGCCAATGGTAAGCAAGGCGGGGGACTACTTGGTAATTATTTTGGCTTAAGGGTGCCTTGAAAAAATTATGGAGACCCTAAGGGTGAACTTACAAAGTTTGGGATCCACTGGTTTAGGGGGTGACACACTGTCACTCAGTGTTTTTATTTTGAGTGATTGGACCAGATGGATTAGCCTTCACTCCCCACGCACATCACTTCCTTTTGTGTTTTCTATTTATCAAATAGCAGTGCTATGAAAGCTTTTCTAACGCCGCTTATCTCAGTGAGAGAAAATCTTTCTCACTGCTATTTATCAAGACATTTTCATCTGGGCAGGTGAGCGATGCTGAATTTAGCTCTTCTCCAGGTCAGTGTGGGAGAATATACGCATACATGTGCAGTGGAACAAGAAGTCTGAACTTGGGCTTTCAGTTCCACATTCCACCATTAAAAAAGCTTAAAAAAAACAAAGGTAAAAATTGATTTTTATCAGATATTTAATTTATAAAGAAATAATTTATTTAAATAATAAAGCATCTTTTTCAGGTATAGATAATCTGCTAGTATCATCATGAGATGGCAGTAGTGATAGTAGAACTATACTGTTCATGATAAAAAAAGACCTCTAAGGCTTTTCCAAGATGTGTTATTGCTTCTAACTAACTGCTAATAAGGCTTAATATATCTACCAATAAAAGAGATTTTACAATCAATTCTTCCCAGGAAAATGTTTCTTTTTCCCCATATAAAGAATTAAGAAATGGACAACTTTAATGATATCAGAAACCAGTTATAGAGGCCAGTGGGCCTGATTCATTAAGGAACACAAATGCCGATATGTGACGTATTTTGTGTTAAATTGCATTGCACATGTCCAGAAATGGACAATACGCCAAGGAAAGCAAGAACATCCAATTCATCCTGAACACAAAGGACACTTACTACAGCCTATGATATCATGGGCAGAATGGGGATGGGACTGGGCGTATGCATACTGTCAATGTACAGTAGGCAACATGAGTGCATGAAGCAGTGACCCATTCAATTTTTGGGAATCTCTCAGGTAAGTGTTTTTCAGTAGTAACACTTGCACCAGATACAGGACAGATGTTGAGTGATAGTGATGATAGTCACATATACATACTAGGACATGGAGCACAAAAGCAATCGTACAAATATATAGGTTGAACTTAATGGACTGGTGTCTTTTTTCAACCTCATAAACTATGTAATTATGGATCATTAAAGTTCACTTTTTGGGGCATATTCAATTGTTGGAATATCCCGCGGCGTTAAAACTATTACCGTAATAACGGTAACGGTAATAGTGCGCGCCCCGCAAGATTTTTGACTATAACGCCAACAATTGAATATGCCCATTTGTGTATTCTGCCTCTTGCCACTGATAGGATACTGGTAATTAGCAAAAGCAGCCTAGGGGACAAAAATAATATTCTAGGCCTGCCAATTAGCCAGACATGGCCTATCTAATTTTACTGATGTAACAATGAGTGCCAGCCACCCCAGGGATTTAAATTAAACACACACCCCTTCCTCATTGGTCGGCTATGTGGAAGAGGGGTTGCTTTTAATAATTTAATGGGCCACAAAGTAGGTTCTGCCTGACCATTTCTTTGATTGGTATATTAACAACCAACAGAGACTCGGTACAAAACTGGAGATGTTTTTTATTGAGAAAAGGGGACATTTCATTCAAAGTATTCCCACTTCTTCAGCATCAATACATGTCCTCCAAAAGTCCCAATTTTTGTGGGAAAGTCTTGATTTTCACAGAACAAGGGTTCAGAGCTGAGCTATTTGTTGGTGTGACATTGATGAATGTGGGCAAGGATTAGGTGTTTTTTTGGGTGTGGTTTGCGCAGACCAGGCAAATCAGAGGCGTAGCCAAAGCTTTTCCAATATTTGGCCAAAACCACCCTGATATCCAAGCCAGGCAGTCTCCAAATGCCTCACACATAACATGAAGAATATGGGATTGGGGTAAGAAATAAATATAATATATCATTTATCTGTTGCAGTGAAACATTTAGTTCATATACACCTAAATAACCACACATTATTTTATCAATTCATGGTTTTATTACATTTGCTGTTATTTACATATATAAATCTGCATTATACATAAAAAGCATAAACCATAATAACAAAGACAAGACAATGAAATAAGATTTACAAATGGACATTAAGAACATTAAGAATCAACAAATTCAGAAGAGCTCATGTGGATCAATCTTCTACCCAGTTGGAAGGATGGAAAATATTTTGTTACTTTCATGTGTACACAAGAAGGAAGGTTATACCTGCTGTATTATATAAAGCCTAATTGCAAACGAGTTTTTACCCAAGAAAACAAATGTTTACGACATTTTATTGTGCTTATGACCAGGTTCTGTGTATGTATGTGGAAGTACCCCTGCCGTAACCCTGGCGCTTGTGCTACAGATGCAGAACTGAACGCATCTTGAGATGCGTATGACCCAGTATATAGGATGAAATACACTATTTTTGCTTGCGTATTTTTTGGGCTGTAAATTATGCCCAAGTTGCATTCAACTCTGTGTCAGACTTATAGTGTTTTACACACTTAAAATTGACCTTTTGGGACAAAATCGGCAAGAAATTGCTTTTGGGTTTCTTCAATCCAGCTGCTACCAGGCACAATCATAATAATTTATGTACACTATATATTATACTATTAATAAAACTGAGATATACAGTATGTCATTACCCATTTGTGAAAGACAAGTAAAAATACAAAGAGAGAGAAATAAGTTAACTTTACTTTGTTTAAAATAAACATAAAAGCTGTAAACATCAATAACTGATTTTGTTAAGCTGGAGAAGATTTCTATAATGTTATTTGCTATATCCATACCCTTGCTCACCTAGTTACTCTAGGCAACCCCTATGCATACTCCCAATGGCTGAGGTAATTAGAAAATATGAGCGTGCAATATCAATGATAAAATAGTATATTGCTGCAGTATGCATGGAGGCGGAGCTAAGTGCAAAGTGGGAGGATCCAGCCTAAATTAAGAATCATAATTATTATATTATTAGCATGTCTATTAGTAAATCTGCCCCACATTATATGTTATAAAACAGAGCTACCGCACTTACACATACATCTGTCTCCAAGTATATAGTCTCATATAATAATAAAATGGTGCTATGTGCACAAATGTTCTGTAACCGATAGCAACCAGATTTTTATAGAACAGTTTAGTAAAAGAAGACAAATGTCTGAGTAATTGCTCTGGATTTGCATCATTTCTAGAAATAAGCTCCAATTGTGTTCCTGTTTCTGATACATATGGAAGCTTCACTATTTTCAGGATATGGCACACTTCAAACATTTCCTTTTATACTTAAAGAAGTGCATTGATATTACATGGAAAATATGTAAACATAGAAATAAGTAATGTCTTTGAACAAAATTGCAAAACTTTTAAACTTTATTATGAAAATCAATCTTTGGCCAGTTATATAAAGGTTAGTATTAAATCACACACAAATTTAGGGATCTGTCAGATGGGTGATTCCTTCAATCATTGTTTGAAAGTAAAGTTCACTCTCCCCTGCACTCTGCGAGCACTGGAAACAGCATTTCCATGTGTTACTCTGTGTTTGTTTAGGGGCAACTAAACATTAAAGGTCATTTATAAAAGTGTAAAACATGAGGGTGCGCAGAGTGTTTTATTTCCAGCATATTCACCTGCTCACCTTGTGTGTACCTTGGTGAACGCCTACTTTATGGTTTTGGAGGTTGTCCCCAGAAAATCAATCTGCTCCTTCTTTTGTGAGACCGAGGGCCTGACATTAAAGGGACATGGTGGTAAGAGTGAAATCGTCACTTCTAAATCTATCCTACAACCACCCCCTGCCATTAATTTTTACATTTACATCTTTCTTTTAAAATACTGCTTGTTTTAGCCCATTTATGCCTTAAGGGGTTGTCCACATTCTGCTGCAGACATGACCGTATTGCATACTGTCCACAGCTCTTCAACAGTCCTATATTGTAGAGCTGGGGACGGAATGAATCCCCCAGCACTGAGAGCTATATGTGGGGAGGGGGCATGACTGGTCAAGGAGTTGCCCTTTTAAATGAATCACGAGACTTATGGTACATCTGGATTGTCTTTATTATGAGTCCCTTTTGTGTGTTTGAATGTGTTATTACTAGAAATGTGTTTTCTGCTATCAAAATTGCAAAAGTGTCGCTATGGTATATGGAAGTGAATGGAATTTGATAGTTTTACAATCAGAGCAGTAGGAGAAGTGGCAGTATGCCATACCACCATACACCAGCACACATCCACCACTGTATATACTGTATATGTAATGTAAGTGACTGGAATGTGATGGCATTACAATGAAGGCAGTAGGAGAAGTGGCGGTATGCCATACCACCATATACCAGCACACTTACATTATATATACAGTATATACAGTAGTGGAAGTGACTGGAATGTGATAGCATTACAATGAAGGCAGTAGGAGAAGTGGCAGTATGCCATACCACCATACACCAGCACACATCCACCACTGTATGTACTGTATATATAATGTAAGTAACTGGAATGTGATAGCATTACAATGAAGGCAGTAGGAGAAGTGGCGGTATGCTATACCACCATACACCAGCACACTTCCACCACTGTATATATAATGTAAGTGACTGGAATGTGATAGCATTACAATGGAGGCAGTAGGAGAAGTGGCAGTATGCCATACCACCATACACCAGCACACTTCCACCACTGTATATATAATGTAAGTGACTGGAATGTGATAGCATTACAATGGAGGCAGTAGGAGAAGTGGCAGTATGCCATACCACCATACACCAGCACACTTCCACCACTGTATATATAATGCAAGTGACTGGAATGTGATAGCATTACAATGAAGGCAGTAGGAGAAGTGGCGGTATGCTATACCACCATATACCAGCACACTTCCACCACTGAAAATATAGTCAGGTGCACGTTTGCACTTTTATAAATGACCACAATGCATTTGGAGTTATCACCTATCGGACACGTTTTTTTCAGCAATCACTGTAGCCATATACTAAACAAGTACAATAAAAATGCTAATAAAAAGCTAATATACATTAAGACCTAACCAGTTCATTAGTCTTCGTACACAGCATAGGACAAGGGATATGTGCTATTGGCACAGCTAAGGCACACACTCATTTTCAGTTTGCACAAAGCAGTTTATGCATACATTTGTATACAGCCTTCAGCTCTCAACATCTCTTATTATTAAGAATTCTGTGCAAGTTATTCAAGAGACTTTGACGGAGATATCACAGTTCTGAGAACCTTGTTTCACTGACTGCGTAATGGTGCCCCAATCCCACTATAGTTATATAAATAGATAAATGTACCGGTTATTGTTTTGCTCATTTCTGATGATCAGAGAATCTCTGTGTTCTACAGCTACAATATATGACATCTCATTTCCAGTAGGTGGTATGTATTATACCTGGGTGCAGGGGAGGCAGTGAGAAGAAGCACATGCCATCAGTTCACTAATGCCTCATTTGTAGGTTGTAATACAACCTAGTGCAGCGCTAGCTGTCATTTAATAAATAGCTGAAGCTAAAAGTTATAAAAGTTTAAAAAAAAAATCAAATCAGTAAAACTCTCTGGAATGCAGAACAGTCCCCGGCCAGGAACACATCCGATACTGACAGGTTATATGTCCTCTATACACCGTACTAATACAATAGGATGATGTTGTGATTATGTCGTGTTGGAGAGTGTAATGGGAATGTCGAGAGTGATCAGTATTTGAGATTTTATATATATATATATATATATATATATATATATATATATATCTATATATATATATCTATATATCATCATCATCATTTATTTATATAGCGCCAACATATTCCGTAGCGCTTTACAATTGGGGACAAACGTAATAAACTAATAAACAAACTGGGTAAAACAGACAAAGAGGTGAGAAGGCCCTGCTCGCAAGCTTACAATCTATGGGATATATATATATATATATATATATATATATATATATAATTACTAGTCCTGAATGACTCGGAACAAGCCAATGGATGATTACAAATATGGTCATTTTACACAGTTTGTTACATGTAATATAACCCTGGAGTATTATACAGTACAGTACAGTACATAAGATATGGTCCTAATATGCTAGAAAGTAAACAGCAGAATTTACTATATATCATCATCAGATTCTTGGTCTCTTTGTCGTGATTTTAGTAATTCCATCTCCATCGGCTGAGCACACTTCAGTTTTGTATTAACCACCCTGGTGGAAGTAAACAGTTTATGATTAACAAAAGAGAACAAAGTAGTGACATTGTTACGGAGGCTAAAATAAATACACAAGCCCCAAGGTGGCTGAGATCCAAGTCTGCCAGATAAGCCACTTAAAACTGTACACATATGAAACACACATGGGCAGAAGGGGAGTTAGTTCAGCTGTAACTGTAATACCCCGTGTGGTGTTATTTAGAGTAATAGGTTGAAACTGCACCAGAGAGGTAAGGAGATTTATCCAGAGGTTTAAAATGACACAAGTGTATTCTTAACGAACTTCCTTTTATTATTATTATTAATTATTCTGATATTTATTTTAGAAGCAAACAATTATTTTTAAACAATATCTTATCATTTTAAAACTATTTACAATTGACAAACCTTTAAATTCACCTTACTAACAACACTGACATCTCTAATATTAATATATATAACTTAATTTCTCAATACAACTTCAAGATCTACATCGACTATTTCAATAACTATTTGTAGAAGTGGTGCACGTGGTTGGGGCCCATAAATTTCTTTATTTTTCTTAAGCAAGCAGTTCAAGTATATGTAACATGTGTCTAAATAACTGCTGATGTTTCCAGTGTCAGTGATGTAATGGGGGGAGTTATACTGATCTGTGGCTGCTGAACTGTTATCATACAACTCCAACTTGTCTCTCTCCTCTCACACGGTCCTCAGTACATAGCTCAGTCTCTGTTGTGTGTGTACTCACAGATCTCTATACTGCTTAGTAATGTCCAGCACTTTCCTTTTTGCTCACGCCTCTCTTATGCTCACTTCTTCTCTTCTTACACTTTCTTCACTTTTAATCTACTTATTTATTACTTTGTCCAATTTTCATTCTGTTCCTATCTTTTTCACTCTCCGTTTATCAGACACAGGGATCTCTCTCAGTGGTCCTGAGTATCACACTCCTCTCTCTGTCACCCCCGGCAACCACCAACCACTCCCAACTGTCACCCCCGGCAACCACCAACCACTCCCCACTGTCACCCCTGGCAACCACCAACCACTCCCAACTGTCACCCCCGACAACCACAAACCACTCCCAACTGTAACCCCTGGCAACCACCAACCACTCCCCACTGTCACCCCCGGCAACCACCAACCACTCCCAACTGTCACTTCTCCTTCAAGAATTTTTTTTTTTTTTTTAAATCTTTATAAACACTTATAACAATTAACAAATTAAATTAACAAATTAAAAACATATAGATACACCCCAGGGTACTCAGGTTTTGGGGTATCACATAACAACTAATGGCAGACATTATTATCATCCCTTATTTATATAGCGCAAACATATATCATGGTGCTGTACAACAGAGATTTATCTTTTTCACTTATCTCTATTAATTCCAATGCAGCATGTATATGTTGTTTATTACCAGTTTAAAGGGCTAACCATAGCTGGAAACATCTAGAAACAAATTGACGGTGAATCATTTAAAACCAAACGTGTGCTGAAGTTGTACTGCAGTTAGTTTACATGCATGTTTACATACTTGCAGCTATGCATCTACATAAGCACTAGTTCCCGTGCAGCCATGCAGCAGGAGTATTTCATTTATGTCCAGTTTTAGATAGATAATCTGACAATTTAATGGGCGGGACTTGTTGTCATGGTTATACTGTCAGTTACGACACACAATAAGCCACACATGAACTCAGCCTGCTTAGCTCACTGGCTGCTTATACTAACAAACTAGTTAGAGCAATTTATCTCTAAATTTGTGGATTAAAGGGGTTGTCCACCCTCCCACTACACATATTATATAGGGTGAGTTTCCATTATCTGAAGCGGAAGCACTTATGTAGAGCTCCATTGTATAGCCGAGAATGGCCTGCAATGTACTTATTTTAGTGCATTGCTACGTGGTTCAGTTCCTGCCATTTGCTATATATATATTTTATATATATATATATATATATATATATATATATATATATATATATATATATATATATATATATACACACGAACGTGTTTTTCACCTTTAAATGCCTGGATGAATAATGGGTTAACTTTTGCAATCTAGATATTAATAAAAAGACAACACCTCCTTTAGACTAATGATTTTCATAGGCTCAAATAATACAGTTTACTAACTGCGGCACATGCCTCCCTCCTACCATTCTTGCACTACATTATCCTCTCCTCCATCGTGTGACAGCTGAATCTAATAGTTTCCCTTGGAAAAGCCTGAAAACCATCTCCTCCCGCCAGGCAGCTCGATGGTGACTTCAGCGGGCTGGAAAGTCCAAGCATGAAACTAATTGGCCTTTGAACCTTCATAACGTTACATGGGAAATGGCTACTTTATTTTGACTCTACGGACAAATGTAACACTACCTGTAGGAACATGATATCAAAATAACATCTACAGCTTCTGTATAACCAAAGTGTTAAAGTAAAACAATGAATGAGGCTACTCTCAGTGATGGAGGTAGATTCATTTAAGTACACAAATAATAATAATAATAATAATAATAATAATAATAATAATAATTAATAATAATAAATAATGTAGCATTACTTACCAAGTAGTTATGCCATAATTCACACCAACAATCAGGAGTGCAAACGCATAATGCCAACAATAGCACATTGTAATGAACATTATATTACTGTGATCATTCTGGTTCCACTCAGGGCCACCACCAGGGGGAAACAGCACAAATCCAATCTGTAAAACATGATAATAATACAGATTATACGCTCCTCTACAAAGGTATTGTACTTAATCTTGAACACCCCATCTCTCTGCACAGTGCCATATTGTAATAATCTCTACCACTTTTGTGACATGATGAAGTCTGAGAGAGACCTATTGCCCAGTGGTGTGTCTATATAACAAGAAGGGAGGGGGGGGGGGGACAAAGGGAACTAGTTAAAATAAAAAATAAAAACTTTTTTTGTGACTAAATTAGTGGATTCTACTACATAGGTAATTTTGAAATTCAGACTATTGGTATTTTAGAGTGTACAATACTGGTATATAAATATGTGTATACAGAATGCTGTTTAAGTTGATGCCTCAAGCAACAGAACGATTAAACGGAGTCCGGATATACTCCTGTCGGTCTTTTCCCACAAATCCACGCTCCCTATACTATACGGGATTATACGCTATGGCTGGATCTCCCAAACTGTTAAAACAATATTCCGGGCCACCCATCTGACATGAAGCTAAATGCTAAATAAAGTAAAATAAGTGGAGGAAGCAATTCCAACCTAACCTGTAAAACTCTGCACACATAGGAGCTGTACTAAAGTCTCACATTCTCCTACTTCTTTTAGCACCATCTAAGTTAGTATTCTCTCTGCAGTATACATTTCCAAATAAGTATACATTTCATGTAAACATGTGGGAAGAACAATGTGTGTAAAATTAACGTTTGCTGCTGCAAGCAGGGTTAAGCCCTTCTCAGAGTTTCAACATATTTAATCTAGAAGTCTGTTCTTCTAATACACAAGTGTATGGAATCATAAAGGTGAAAGCATAACATCAATTTAACCACATGAGGGCAGCAATACTCCAGAATGCGAGCTCTACAAGTTCAGAGATTTAAATAATCCGGACAGTGAAGTTAAATACACAAAACCAAAACAAGTCCATCTAGTTCAACCTTTCAAATATAACTGTGTTAGATCAATTAGTAATAGATTTACTAAACTTGTTCTGTACTACGAATCTTCAGATTAGTAAAAGGGAGCTAAGTAACAGTACTAGAACATAAGCTATATATGATGAGCAACTAACTCTATACTTTTAGAACCACACTCAACCCATACTGGTGGAGTTATTAAACACCTGGTCACCATGATACAATGGGATCTAATTTAGAGCATTTAGTATCAGGGGTACACCCGGTAGCTCACAATACACCTACACCCACAAGGTTTTTTTACTATTTTGGCTCCAAACTCACCTTATGCCCATCAGTACTTTTCATGCATCCATGGAGCAATGCATGGACCACCAACAATTAGGGTCATTGATCCCTATGAAGAATTATCTTACAGTACACAAGTGTACACTTGACAGACTATGGACACAAGATGCTACTTTCATGTAGCCTTTTCTTGTGCCCATATGCTCGCACAGTGAACATTCATGTGTACTGGGGGCATGTTCTCTCTCAGGATGAATGATAGCTAATGAAGCTAGACTTCAATACACCTCAGCAAATCACACAACCAGTGCAGGAAACGTGTCTGTGTGTACAAGCCCTAAAGGTGACTTTGACCTATTTAGCTGTGATAATAAATTGCCTCATAAATGGAGCTAATGACTCTAAAAATCTAAACTCAGTAATTTAATATCTTCCTTCTAAAGGACTATGTCCTGATCCCAAAGTGACTCAGACTGTGGCACAGCTCCTCACCCACCTGCCAGAACCAACTGCCTTGTAATATGCACAGACTTGACCTGAAGAGCTCCAGAATGATATTCCCGCGGAAGAATACCTCCAGGAATATGCACAGAGCTCCCCCAAACACCGCGAATAAGAGGAGCAGATGAATGTGAAGATCTAGCGCCTGTCTGCCGTGAACGTGGTAATAAAACAGGAATCCTGAAATGAGAAAATGTGTCAATCTCCACCAGCAAAAAACACTTTATCATTACTATTGTTCTAGAATATCAGGATTATTCTTATACATTCTATTTATTAGAATATGATCATATAAGGTAATTATTAGTAGTGTTCTAAGGAAGGTGTGGAAACATCCCTGGAACCAGCTCGCCACAGTACCTACAAAATGTACCGCTGACTCCTGACTTTCCAGGGTGATATTTACTGCGGGTGCCAACTTTCCTACCCTTGTAGTAACAAGCTGGCACCTATATGTTTACCACTAGCAGGGGTGTCCCTTCCCTATACGCAGCTGGTACTGTACCCATTCCCTTTACAACACTAGGATATGGTACCAGCACCTTCCTCATACAGTCACAACACTAACTGTAGGAGGATGTGAATGGTACTGGTCTGTCTGTCCATATGCATCACCTCCAGCACTGACTGTATGAAGAGCAGGTTGAGACAACAAGGAGACAAGAGAAGCAGGCTGATGGCCAGAAGGAGATGTAAGAACATACGTATTCTGGTGACTAGATACACTGTAATCATGTTCCAGACATAGCAAAACATTTTTGATTATATTGTTAGGTTTCTCGAGAAACAGGCAAACGTTACCTATGTGACTGGGAGAACAAACAAATATTAAACTGCACAAACTAGAAAATCAGGTGCCGACCCGCTGAACAATTAACAAATACAAAAGTGATTGCAGCTGTATAAAAAAGGACAAAGTCCACAATAAAGATCAAAGAAAGGAAAAAGGAAAGACGCTGACACGTTTCATTTAGCTCAGCCCAACTTTATCAAAGTGGAATATAATGTGTCACTTCATACAATAAAAGTATGTTTTTAAATGAGCCGGTGTTCTGAGTATGTTTATTGTGACCTAATTAAGTATAGTGTACAAAGTGTGCTTGGTTAATCAGCGTTGTTTTATTTTTCCCATCTCATCTTCTTTTTTTTCCTTTAGCATCAGCTTACGTATAAGTGCAAAAGAAAAGAACAACACTTGGAAATCAAGGTGATTATTCCTCAATTATTTTGGCATTATGCCGAAGGGGTAGCATACTGTCACAACTTACAACAACCGCACTTAGTAAATCTAGCCCTGCACTGGACCTGAATATAGGTGTTGTGTGACCATATGCCTTTATACAGATCATAGAACCCTAAGGTGACTTACAAAATCTCTTTTATTCAACAGTAAGGAGTCTGGTGATCCTGTATCCAGGTGTGTTTTACCAGCAGTTATAGAGTCCATCACAGAACACCTTCCTGACGAGTCATGTGACCCAAGTGACATCACTACTCTTCCAATATAAGTTATATAGTACATGAGTGACATCACAACTCTCTCAATGTAAGTGATGACATCACAACTCTCCAAATATAAGGATGTATTTTACAAGACATGTCTCTTGTGTATTATAATGAAATACCTTCAACAAAGACAGCAATTGCGAGCATCATCCTATCCATGGCCATGGGGACAGCTTTCGTGGTGTGAGTAATGATATCGACCACACCTGAGATACCATAGAAGAAGTACATGGTGGAGTGTTGCCAGTTCATTAGATGGTCCCACTGCTTCTCCTCATGATTGTACAGCTTCAGGTGAGGCCCATCTGGTACAAACTGTTCAGCTAATATTCCTGAGAGAGACGAGGGTTCAGGCTCAGAGTGAGGAAGACATGAGAAACATGACTTTATTTCTCACTACTGTGTTTCTAAAATATCCCTTTAAGAACACTTCATATAATGATTTATTTAGAGTATAATATATCAATTTTGACTTAACAATATGCCACAACTTTCACAGAGGTTGTCCACACACTGCCCAATACAGAATATACTGTGTGCATATATATGTGCTCAGTGTGGCTTCATGCTTCCAACATCCCCGACTAGGATAAACAACAGACTTGGAACACTTTAACACATAGCAACCAATCAGATATCAGCTTTTAGCAGTCCTATATAGTGGAATGAAAGCTAACATCTTATTTGAAGGGAAGGGACAAAATGTTTCAAAGTGCAAATATGGGGCAAGCTGGAAGAAACAATATATGAAACAATGTAATTTGTCTAATTAAATATGTATTTTCTTTATTAGCATGGTGTAATAATCTGGCCATGTATATAGAGTTATAAATCGATTAAGCCTTTTTTCTTTTTGTACTATTATTTGGGAGGTACCCATGGGAGACCTACCACTGTCTTTAAGGTACCTTTTGGCCTCCTATGGGATGCATTATCTTCACATAAATTTTGCTCTAAATTTAAAATTAGTATATATTACCCAATATTGCTTACCTTGTAAGAGGCAGATTTTATACTATTGTTTTTGCTGGCTGACAGATGAGTGTAGCTTAGCCCTTCCCTAGATTTGTATTCTTTTCCTAGTATAAATAGATCGATCAACATACCTTTTTTCTCCGTCATACTGACAGTGTACAGTTAGTATACTACATTAAGCTATTGTCATGTTGTACACCATAAAATAGTAATCATGCACACTACGCCTATGGCCATTAGTGCTATCTCACTGGGTCAATGGATGGCTAATACATGATATAACTACATTACACATGAAGCCATTAGTTTGCTGCACCTTAAAAGCTAACTTGATAAAATGTTTAAAACTACAGAAACCGGAAGGAAATAAGGACGTATTACCTTTACTGCTTCTCCTATCCAAGTCACACAACAGAGACTGCTCTTATCAAATGACAATACAATAAATGATGTCAGTGTAACAGTACAGATGTATGGTATATACCTATCAAAGCAAAAGCAGCCTTCACTGCTCCTTCAATGACTTCCACACGCTGGAATCCAATTTTTGAGCCAAAAGAACAAATCTTCTTATTCTTTCTGCAGGCATACTTCAGGGGATATTTCACAGACCACCACAGACCGAATATGAGGAAGAAGCTTCCTGGCAATGCGTGGCCTTTAAAATTGGCCATTGTTTTCTCTGTGGTTCAACACTCTGCAATTAAAAAGAGATTTAATGTGAAGGCTACATGACCGCCTGCCACTTGTCACGGACTTCCCACCCCAGATAGCTAGGATTGTACAACAATATAACAATACTTACCACTCTGAACCATTTTTTTGTGAAGTAAACATACAAGTAATTGTTGTTTAGGGTAAGATTCAGTTTATGTTTGATACAATTAATGTTATAGAAAATAAGAAACCTTATTGCTGCTGAGAAGATCGCAGAGCATTTGATATTGCAGTAAACTTTGTTTTACAATTTCAGTACAAATAGATATTTTGAACATAAATTAACCTCTATAAACACAGCTGTGCCAAGGCAAATTAAACAGGAAATCTATGCCGCCTTTTCTTTTTTTAATCCCTACAAATTGCCTTTTGCACATAATGATCAAAGAGATCTAGGCAAAACAGGAGGAATATTCATCAGTAATGAACTAAGACAGTACACTTGGGAAATGAAAGGGAAAAAGCTGTACTCAAAAAGTATGTAGAATGAATCTGCTGAAAATGTGAATGAGGATTTAAAGAAACAATACACTAAAACTCATATGCGTAAAACGTCACTAATGCAGGCTTAAAGAAAACATGTCAACTATGGGTAACAGTACCTTTTAGATGTGTGGGCACTACGCAGGCTGAAAATAACACATCCCCTCTGTGCCCGATTGGCCTGGGGTAAGGGGCACAAAGGAAATGTGTTTGCTCACTCTCTTAAGCGGTTGGTTCCCTACGTCACAGCTCCCATAACTCAAGAGACAGAGGGACTATATGGAGGAAGCTGCTGGGGATGGAGTTACACACAGAGGGACTGCATCGAGCACAATGAGACAAGTAATCTTATCCAAAGCTGGATCACTTTATGGGGCTGAGCAGGGGGCTGATGGGGCTGGCGGTCAGATGCCCTCAGGGCCGGTCCCGTAGTAAGCTACCTTGGGCTGGGTCACTGGGCTACATGCACTTATTTTCCTTTAAAATGTTCCTAGCAGACTGCTGAGCCGAATCTCCCCCCCCCCCAGGCTGAAGTTTGCCAGCCCTCATCTGGGCCTGAGTCATTAAGGAGAGTAAAGCGTAAAAAAGGAGTAACTTTGCACTTGGACAAAACCATTTTGCATTGGAGGGGGAGGTAAATTTGAAAAGTATTTGTGTGCTACATGAAAAAACAGCCAGCATTTACCTTATGTGCAAAATAATAAACTAATTTGCACCCCTTGCGTTGTAACGTGGTTTGTCCAGGAGCAAACTTATTCATTTTTTTTTTTGCTTTGCTTTCCTTAATGACTCAGGCCATATATGCTTAAAGAAAACCTAACCCCCAAAGCTAAAATGCTAATGAATGAAGCATGATAGTAATTTCCAGTGTTCCACTGCAAGGCTTACTAAAGTATTACAGAGTGCTGAAGTCCTCTGTACCTCCTGCATGTTTGCCATGTGACAGTCAATCATGCAGATGACTGATCTCTATGACAAATGTGCTATTTTCAAGTGTTTACCGAACCTTGGACATAGCTGGTAACGTTCATGATACTGTCAACTACTGCATAAATGTTAGTTGCCTAGATGGTTTGGCCCAAAAGTAACAAGTAAACTGGAGAAATCCTTTATGTGTGTCGTAGTTAAGTGGTTTCAATAGTGCTAACACATGTTCCAATCTAGTTGTCTGTTCCAATGAAAGAACAATTGTCTCTGTGAACATCTTGGTAACACATTCAGGGGGCAAAATTGTGCAGATTCAGGCATCAGGCAGTACGACTGGACTGTATTGAAAGCTCTGTCCACGTATGCCCACTTACCCTGACCTCACATACATGCTAATCAGGATCAGCCAACTTGGTTTTCAGATTAAGACCAATTCAATTGATGTTTGAATGCATTGATAGGGATGACACACTGCACAATGGTTGGCCATTTTTGGTAAAAAAAACAAAAAAACAAAAACAGCCTAACAAATCTGTAGTCAGCCTACTTTAGGTAATAAGTTAAGGAGCAGCTTGAGAAAAAATTAAAAAGGGGATGTCCACTTCTGGTCAAACCCCCCAAATGCCCCATAGAACAAATACAGGGCTCCCTTGCAATACACTCCGTTATATGAAGCCAGCAGCCATCGTGCTGTGAGGTCGCAGTGTAGGGGCCCGGATGGGGATTACGTCTACTCATTTCCTAGACAGCTGAATAGAGCTTTACAAGCTCACAACCCGATCAGCTGCTAGTGGTTCCGGCCATCAAGAGCTCTATGGAGAGGGCTGTCAAGATAGAGGGGGTAGAGGTGGGTAGTCCAAAACTGGACAGTGTGAGTGAATGGTGCATAAAGGAGCCCGTTTAAATAAAAATAAAGAAGGATGTGCCACAGCTGTGTCGCACAGCAGCGCACTTTTCTGCACTTGGTTCTGTGATTGGGAAACAGCTTATCCTATGACTTAAAGCAGAGAACAACTGCAGTTGAGGTCAGCCTGCCCGTTTTAGACAACATACCCATTGGGGGGTAAAATATATCCTTAACATGTGTATTTAATTCACATTAAGTGCATGTGTTGTGAAACTAATCACAGTAGCCAATGAGACCCAGTTGCATTTTTTCGTGCGGTTAACTTGTATAGAGCTGCACTGCACTATTTTGAACGCTTTTTCCATTTTATTGTGCAACATAGTTGAGGACAATACATTTATCTCTAAGCGCCGTTCTGAGCGAACATCTGAGCGCACATTGAAGAAGTACAAAAACACAATGCAGTTTATATGCGTTTTTGTTTGCGTTAAAAAACACATTCATACACCTGTGTGTACATAGTCTAAAGTAGATGTAAGGAGACTGATTTCTGAGTTTGCACTATAAAAGTTTCTCATAAATGAATATTGATTATAGTTGATATTTAACTTTAAAAATAGGTTTCAAAACACTGTTGTTATAATTAATTTTGCAGAAGGTCTACAATTTTATGTTTCTTGTTGGGATGAATGTACTTAGCTGCTAGAACTAACTTTCCTTCATTGGCATTAATAACTTGTCACTTTTCATGGAGCTCCATCACAATAGGTATCTGTATCACTAAGTAGCAGTAATCATTGTCTATAGCTCAGAGGCTACAGCGGCCCCATTGCCCCCATACTGGGCCTGAAGAAGAACACAGACAAATTCTTTTACGTTTTTATTTTGTAACACACACAAAATAGGGATTATTTTCATTACACTGACCAATGAAATACTTTGGGCCTGATGCTGAGTTAGGAACAATGCGAAAAAAAGGAGCACATTTGCACTTTGGCAAATCCATGTGGCATTGGAGGGGGAAGTAAATGCAAAATGTGGGGACAGATTTATAGCTGGGATAGCGCATGTCCTTTAAATTTCAGTGTACAAATAAGGCTATGAAGTATGTGTGTGCTACATAGAAAAGCAGCCAGTATTTTCCTTGAGTGCAAAAAAATTAATCAATTTTCACAAAGGGCTATATTTACTAAGCGGCGGGTTTGAAAAAGTGGGGATGTTGCCTATAGCAACCAATCAGATTCTAGCTGTCATTTATTTAGTACCTTCTGCAAAATGACAGTTAGAATCTGATTGGTTGCTATAGGCAACATCCCCACTTTTTCAAACCCGCAGCTTAGTAAATCTAGCCCAAAGTATCTAATCTGTTATACAGAATTTTTTGCTCAAATTCAGCATCTTGTAGCATTTTCCATAATAAAAACAAACGTGATTTCAACAATGTTTTAATAATGTTGAATCTTTTCTCATTAATTACACAGGTCTGCGAAATTTAAGGTATTGAAAGCTTTTTTAATAATACTTTTATATTGTTAATTATACTCCTGTCTACATCAAGAAATAGTATATAAAAAAATTACCACATCACATTAACCTATAAGGGGGTTACATACATTTTTAAGAAAAAACAAGAAGTTTAATTGTTCTTGACATATTTATTGTGACATGCGAAGAAGTGTAGATGATATCGATATCACTGTGTTTTTGTCTTAATTACATAATAAAATAACAATAAAATCAAACAGTAATAGAAACAAAACCATAATTATTGAAAAAAATCGTAGATTTTTTTTTAACAATTTTTTTTGTCTTCAAACTTCGTTTTGTCGCTTTTCGCTTATAAGTTTTTTCTGTGTCGTCTCTGTGTATCATCCAGCAGTAGTCAGCCATCATGCTAACGTCCCAACGATCCTGGTATCTTCTTTCTACATCTTTAATGTCTTTGGTTGAACCGTTCACCCTGTTCTTCACTGTAGTCTGATTATTCGGGAAATCATCAATATGGGAATTCAAAAAATGTACATTTAAACTCATATTACAATCAAGGTTTCTGTAACTATTAAGCATTTCCCTGACAATTTCTTTGTAGGTTGGATCCTTGACATTGCCTAAAAAATTTTAAATCACTTGTTTGAACGAAGTCCACGCTGAAAGTTCCACAATATTCATTACACGCCCGAAATGTTCATTTTTTATTAACTTTGTAATGTCAGGGCCTGTAAAAATGCCTTCCTTCAGTTTAGCATCAGATATGTTAGGGAATTTGGTGCAAAGATATATGAAAGTTTCTCCATCTTTAGGCAGCGCTTTTACAAATTGATTCATCAGTCCTAATTTTATATGTAGAGGTGGAAGTAAGACTTTTTTTGGATCTACTAAACTGGATTTGATTACATAATTTTTTCCAACTTCTAAACTTTTTCAAGTTGGCCAATTGTTTTTTTGCCAATGTAAATTTTTTAGCTCTGCTTTCGCATTCACAGAGAAAACTTGGGAATTTGGTGTAACCTTGTTGCTGGCCAAGTACCATGCATAACATTTTAAGATCTCCACATATTAACCAGTTGTGTCTTGCATATCCAATCAGTTCCAAAACAGTTTTCAAATTTTCAGGTTTCTTTAAGATAGACTAAATGTGCGAATGGTATTGACGCGTATGTGTTGCCATTGTGCAATAAAACAGCTTGTAAACTTCTTTTTGAAGACTCTATGAATGTATATGTACTGTGTGTGTGTGTAGTGTGTACTGTGTGTGTGTGTGTGTGTGTGTGTGTGTGTGTGTGTGTGTGTGTGTGTGTGTGTGTGTGTGTGTATGTGGTGGTAGGCAGGGGTTAAAATGAGCCGGCACAGGGCAAAACTTTGTTGCATCTGTTGTATTCGGTTCCACCTTCGCCAGCTCACCTTGTAGTTGCTGTGTGTGTGCAATGTTCCTTTAAACAGTATGGGGTTTAGGCCCTTTGTAAATTTCAGCTCCAGGCCCATGTGGACCTTAATCTGGCACTGGGTCGGGGGGAAGTTTTATGACGTGAACTGAATTGCAACGTTCTATACTACCGACTGAATTAATTTAAGACAAGGTTTTACAATAAATGTAGGCAGAATACATTATTTTAAAAAATATGAAAAAAATTACGAATTCATAAATACACGTTTTTCAGAAAAACGTGATGTGATATGCAAAACCGGGAGTCATTTTCGAGTTCAGAAGCCAAAAATCTATAAGTATCACATAAATTTGTTAAAAAATATTTTTCCTCGCAGACCTGTTTCATTAATGGTGTTTCCAGCATGTGCCCTATTTGTATTAATCCCATAGAAATAACCAAACCATTGAAATGAATGGGCCATTGCAATTGGGAAAACCTCCATTAGTTATTAAATTAAATAATTAGCAATATGCTTCCTCTTTTGACCCCAATCCTCAACCAGACTCAGCAGCAGACAGCCTGTTCTGGTTTCCTTTAAGACAGCGAAACCATAGACAGCATAGGAAGCCTTGGTGCCTTTCTGGGGTGGGGGATGAAAGATAACAGCACCCAAACAATCAGCACCTTGATCACCCCAAGACTACCAGTCCTGTGTGAAAAGCTTTACTGACCACCTTATGCTGTGGGGCCAGAGTGTTGAAAAACATTGAAACCACCAAACTGGTTTCAATGTAGTGGACACAGGGGTCTAAGGCCCCTGCTCATTATACCAAAATAAAAAAAAACATGTAAACACATACACAATTTTAAAATGCACTTTTTTAATGCTAAAATAAAATCATTGTTCTTGATTCAACTTAGTCCAAACGTATAAAAATGTACAAAAATCCGTGTATACAAAGATGCATCTGCTTGCTAGCTAAATGTCTACGGCAGGGAGCCCCTGGCACTCGAAGGCTTCGCAGGTAGCTAGCTAATCATAAGTGGTTTACAGCAATAGCAACTGGCTGCCAGGGAAGAGGAGTGTCCAGGAAGGCAAACAGAAGCCAGTTTTCATTATGGCAGCCATATCAAGAGGAAATCAACACAGGCTGTCTGCCATATGGGCTGGTTTATGATTTGGGGGGGGGGGGGGGGGATAATTTTATTGCCAACTTTTCCCATTCATTCCATAGCTGCATTCATTTCAGCAGCATTTCTACATTACATGTAGCACACTGTCTTGAAACACCACTGAAAAGAATGGGCCATTGAAATAAATTGTAAAAGCTCTACACAAGCGTTTTAGTACATCTCACTGGTTTTGAAGTGTCTAAAAGCAAGGAAAACATTTTTAGCGATGTCCACAGCAATTTACTAAATCTATTCTTCAGAACTCCCCCTCCCCTGTTTTACACTTAAAACTGAGAATTCTGTGATTGCAGTGATTTTGCCTTTACACATTCAATATCTACCTCAAGCTGCCACTAACAGCTATATGAATCCAGCACAGATAACATGTGTAGCACAACTCTATACCAGGCACCAAAAAAAAAAAAAGGTAGCTGAATAAGTGAACATTGGACACATCACAAGGAAGTAACTCCCGGACCAGGCATCACGTACGTGACTATACTCATTCACTGTGAATGACAGAGAAGACACACCTTCACCACAGCACTATATATCATATATACATATACCTATATGCCCCCATACCTAATCTATACTAACATCAATAATGGGGTCAACGTATAGGATAATACCATGCAATTAAACAAATATGCAAAGCAGCATTAAGATAATGTCCTGGAGGTTATAGGAAATTCTGCAATAAAAAATGTACTATTTGAAATCATATAATACAACAAGTTACAATGTAATGAATGGTGCAGCTTATTTGTAACATGTTTGGATAGGATCCTCATTGTACATGAAACTTTACTCACCAACTTCAGGTCCAGAGTCAGATCCCAATCAGTTCTAGAGCTCTTTAAACGTCACCAGCTCCCCGTGTTATTCATCGGGATACACATAAGATCGTTTAATAAGATCAATTACCCTGCAATGCTGAAGTTACCCTGGGGACAGCGAACTACCACTGGGTGCATTGCCCGAATCTAACTGTAAGATACAATAAATCAACATGATTGGCAATAGCCATTGGTGAAAACACGCTGGGGCGGGGAAACGACCGGGGCATTTGGTAGGCTCTCCCAGCTGTCTATCTTATCGACAGCACATTCCACGTGTACCGTCTTTCTCCCCCAGCTGGCAGGTATGAAGTACTGCAGCCTTGTGTTGCGATGATGAGGTTGAGAGTGTGCACTGGAAAATGTGATGTGTTTATATTACTTGTGTGTACAGAAGTCGGAATGCTCTCTTTATTTGACTGGGAGGCTTGAATTAGGGTATTCATGGCAAAAGCCTTTTTTAGGACTAAATTCCATGGGGTGGAACTACATACTTTGCAATGTAGTTAAATTAGATCTGTTATAATAATAAATATGATTTGAGTTATTAAATAATAAATTGCAGGGTGTCGAATCTAAATCAGATTGTTCACCTGTAAGTGTCAGTTTATCAGTTATGAGCTCATCAGCTGGAGAGAATTAAATACACTGCATGGTTTGAGTGTATAATAAACTCTGCTTTATTAGTTCCTATCTATATAGCAAAAATCACGTATTACAGAAAACTACGCCCCAAAAGGTTTTAACCACTCATGCTCCCTTTACACAGATGTTACTATATTCTCTCATTATCGCACAGGAATACATCCCCCTTGGGGGGGTTGGCTTATCTCCAGTCTGCTATGTCCAAGGTTATAAGCATAGTCTTGCAAATAATGAATTATTCCTACAAACCAGCTGCATCTAATTTGTCTTTAAGCTATAACAGAACAAAATGGCTATAAGGCAACAAGATGGCGTCAGCTTAGCAAAATCACATTTCTCAAGGGAAAATGGGATGTCCAGTAGGACAGGCAGAGTAGTAAAAACGAATTTTAAGTGACCAATATTGTCTCTTGCTACTGACCAAATAAATCCAGAAATTGTTATTTATTGGGCACAAATATTACCTCACATGCAGGGCCTTTAGAACATGGCAAGCATACAGGGGAGCCCTTCAGTCTGTCTTAGCTGAAATGTTTTTTTTTTGTAAGGGCTTCTTTTTGGTAAGGGCTACTTGTCCCCTTAATAAGTCCAGTGCATGTGCAAGTTCCAGTAGGGGGTGGGGGGCCTGGAGATACCAGCACCATCCCTGCTCACTTATACATTTTGCACATAAATAAATTACTGGCTATTATTTTATGTAGAACACAAGTATACTTGATAGCTTTATTTGTACACTGAAATTAGAGTTGATCTAGAACATGCCCTACACCAACCATATATCTGTCACCACATTTTAAATTTACCTCCCCCTCCAATGCAACATGGTATTGCGATTTTGGACCATTTCATTTTTTGTTTGTCTTATTGTGTATTTGAGAGTTTCAGACCGATCTCTTTCTTTAATTTTGTCTACAGCTTCTTCAATTAATTCACTGGGATATCCTCTCTCCCTAAATCTACTGGAATATATTGAGAGCTGTTCTTCGAAATCCCCATTGTTACTACAATTACGTTTAAGTCTATTGAACTGTGAAAAAGGTATATTATTTTTCCACTTTTTTTGTATGGATCGGTGGAGATCTGGAGGACTAAAGGCACAGCACAGATTACTCCATTATCTTCTGTAAAGTTTATCATCTACAACTTCATGGTACGCAAGTTATTACTCTATTCCACGCTATACAATTGATAATACACTCAGAGGCGCCCTGCTTGTTCTTCTGTTACAGCATTCCATCCCGTCCGGATTAACCATCTGGTTTAAGGCTATCGAGGCTGCCACTCTTACAAGAGTCAAGTGTTTTTTTATGCATTGTGGATTTGGGACTGAATTCTCATATATATTGTATGTATATCTTTTATATATATAATCTTTCCACCTCATTTATTTGAAGTGGTTACGCTGTGGTGATCAGCGCCAGTTATATCTCTATTTTTGCTTTTTTATATATATATATATATATATATATATATATATATATATCTGTTTATATATAATAATAATTTATGGTCCAAACCTAATGACCGCACACATCCAATAATAGTTTTAATTCAATAGATCAGGATATGTAACCTATAACTATCCAGCTGTTGTGGAATTACAAGACCTAAACAGAGATTGGCAGGGCATGATGGGAGTTGTAGTTCCACAACAGCTGCAGTGCCATGGATTGCTTGCCCCAGCGCTAAATAGGATCAAAATTATTTTAAAAATTATAATTATTTAGACATTTTTGCCCTGTTGTCCCTATCAAGATGTCAATTCTCTACGAAGCTTGTAGATCATACTTGCAGCTGCTAAAACTCAAAAATTGGAAGCAACAAGAACCCCCCTCAACCTATGCTCTTAAAAACTTCATCTGGCATATCACATGCATGGAGAGCATTACATACTATCTCCATGGCAAACAGTCTAAGTTTAATGCCATATGGGCTCCAGGTACTTCATAGAATGTCAATCTAGATAAAATCTACCAAGAGCGCCAACTCCTCCCTGAGTCATACATATGTACATATGTATACCACCATTTGGATATTCCAGAAGCTGTCTGCGATACCTTTTTATATTCTTAATCGCATAGGATATATGACTTCCAGATATGTAAGTTACCTTGTTTTTCCTTGATGTCAGAGGCATATTAAACATCACCTTGCAATGATTGATATTATTTTATTGTTGGTCCTAAACCTCAACTTTAAACCCTGTTTTGCACATGTTTATAAATTTTTGCTTAGCTTTCGGAGCTTGACCCCAGTGGCTATCACCATCTGAAGGTGGCGGTAGCCATTCAATCCTAAGGGAAGAGCGTTGCAGGAAAAGGCTCTTCAGATCCCGCTCCATCAACCTTCCTCCTCTCCCCTGCTTTAATTACCGGACATGACCTTTGCACAGTTAAGACTGAGTCAGGACCTGGACTTTTCAATTAGATAAGAGTCATATCCGGTACAACCTCCTATCGGATGTGCTGTACGATATGACTTTAATAGTAAATTGCTACGTTTATTGATCTACTATCGCAGCGATGACAGATGATACATCATGGGGCAAAGGTGCGATTAATGTTAAATAGGTCCCTTAGAGTGATAGGAGAAAAAGATTAGTGGTCGTCATTCTTCTTACGATACATTTGAGCATGGCCAAGCACCCACGTTTAAAAAAAAATGGTTTGATGTGTTTTTTGCTCTTATTTAGGAACGATCCTAAAAACTAAGGAGTTTTCCAATGGGGATGGGATTAGAGGTTTATCAGAGGGACCAATTAAAGTGTTGTCCCAGCAACGTTCATAGTACCATCATGGTGCGCTGTGCAGCACCAGCACAGCGCACCTTTAAGTCATGTGTGACACTGAGCACCACTACGGCAGTGCTGTAACAGATGCAACTGAGACAAGGCAGAAACAGGAAGTGGTAGAACCTTTAGACAGGAGAGTAGAAGGCAGCACTGGGACACAGGGAAAGGGACAGTGGGACCAGGAAGAAAAGCAGCAAAGCAGATACACAAGAGGCAGATACACAAGAGGCAGATACACAAGAGGCAGTTACACAAGAGGCAGATACACAAGAGGCAGATACACAAGAGGCAGTTACACAAGAGGCAGATACACAAGAGGCAGTTACACAAGAGGCAGTTACACAAGAGGCAGATACACAAGAGGCAGTTACACAAGAGGCAGTTACACAAGAGGCAGATACACAAGAGGCAGTTACACAAGAGGCAGTTACACAAGAGGCAGATACACAAGAGGCAGTTACACAAGAGGCAGTTACACAAGAGGCAGTTACACAAGAGGCAGATACACAAGAGGCAGTTACACAAGAGGCATACTAATGCTTCTCAACATATTTCTGAGCATAATACTATGGCACATTAGCCATACTTGCCTACTTTCAGGCAGTGAGGTCCGGGAGATCCCAAGCAGGGGGCGTGACCAGAGGGCGGGAGGGGGCACGGCACGGTCAATTGCGTCATTTTGGCCCCGTCCCCAGCAAAGAAAATGCAGTTTTGACGCAGGGCGGGGCCAAAATGATGCGATTCACTGCAAAACGCATTATTTTGGCCAGAGAATTGCGAGATGCAGGAGACTTGCCTGCTCTCCCGGGAGTCTGGGAGACCAACCTAGATTTCGGGAGTCTCCCGTACATTCCGCGAGAGTTGGCAATTATGATATTAGCAATGGTGTGGTAAGTACTGACCATGTTTTTACTACTGGGGATATTACTAGGCATATAACTACTGCTAGATAAATCGCTCTGTAAATTACTACTGCTCAGCATAATGTTGCCATATTACTGCATCTGGTTATATTATTGAACATATTAGTAAATCTGGTCATATCATTGGGCAAATTACTACTGCTGGGCATACAGCTGGGCACAGGGATTTCTTTGCTGGAATAACATAGCTGCTACGTCAGGTCCCTTTCAGAAGTATGCTCATGGGGAAAGCATTGCTCTTCTTTGTTTTAGTTTATTTTAAAACAAATTATGAGAATAAGAAGCCGGCATGGCCCTGGTGTTGGGAGTGGGGGGAGAGGACATCACAGCAGCCCTGGCACCACCACCCTAGCTGCTTCTCTTCAGTACATGCTGCCTGTGCCAGGTAGCACAGCCACTATCCCCTTTGAATCTCCACATTCCCATTCATTAGCGGTGGACAAGGCTCACTTTCCATTGGAAAGCACAAGATGCTACTGGGTTTTCATTGGTCTTCATCTGATTATTGCCATGATGTCATGAGCTGGAGCTCGGAAGAGCAGCTATGAGCACTGAAAGAAGAATTTGGGTCACCAATATGTACTACACCATGATGAAGTCTACTGCTTGATCAGCTGTCACTACCCCAGTTATCCTCACCAGACCCCTTTGCCTTTCCTAGGGGTCACTGGAGGAACCACAATTCGCATCCGCGCAGCTCAGGACAGTCAATGCTAACATCCAAGGCGCTTTTACTGGATGGAACGAATGTCAAGATGCACCTGCTTGTCTGTCCCACGTTTTCTCTGTAGAGCACTGCGGAATTGGTGGCGTTATATATTAATAAATGATGATGGTGATGATGTGCAACTTGGCAATCCTTCTTTTATAAGACAGTGACACTTTAATAGTAGATAGAGCATGATGCTTATTCCCACATACTGTCCTGTTAAGACACCCATTCATTGAAGACGACCAACATAATGTAAAATGTGGCTGCAAGCTCTACAGTAGTGTAGAGGTATTTAACAAAGTACACTGCAGGGTCCGGGGCAATCTGTACAGAGTAAGTTCTGCTCACAAACATAGAAACTTTACTGACTTACCATTTATTTTACCGTTGTATAGATAAAATACTATTGGGTTTCTGACAACGAGTGATTACAGAATTGTTTCTATTTATTACGCCAATATTGGCTCTACACATTCATAATCTTTGTTGTTTCAGGGAAGGTTTTATGACGTCTTTATATATGGAACTTTTTATGTCTACACCTGCCAATAAGTCCAGCTTCTATATTTACAGAAAGAGTGATTGGATCTTGTAGGTTTACTGACTGTCTCATGGTTAAATATTGACTTCCCAAGGATTATGTATAGTGGAAAACTACCATTGACTTTTGTATCGGTTACTTACTGGAAACCTGATTTTTGCATGTAAATATATAAACTGGTATTGTGTATATCTATCTATCTATCTATCTATGTACTGTCCAGATTTAGGTGGGGCAGAGTTGAGGGTGCTGTCCTGCTGTCTCGACATTCAGCATGCTTTGTTATTGAGATTATGCATTCAAGAGACAAATCCATTCTCATTCAGTGACAAGACAAGAAAAACAAGAAAATCCAATAAAGATGGGGAGAGCTGTGTAGGAGTAGATAAGGACAAAGTTGGTGAGGGGGAAACTCTACAAAGATAACCTCAGTTTTAGGAGTTCCAGGGCACCTCCAATACCAAGTAGCGAGCTATCAGGTATACGGGGGCACGGGAGCCTCCACAAAGATGGCCTCAGTTTTAGGAGTTCCAGTGCTTCTCAAATAGCAAGTAGTGAGTTATCTAATATACAGGGGCATGGAAGCCTCCACAAAGATAGGGTGTTTTAGGAGTTCTAGGGCACCTCTAATACCAAGTAGTGAGTTATCAGGTATATGGGTGAGGAGAAGCCTCCACATAGATAAGTTCCAGGTCACAAAATAGGTCTGTCTTTTGCAAACCATGTAGGTGTGGGCTATTAAAAAATATGTTCTAGGTCAGTTTGAAGAGTCAGAAAATCAAGAGGGAACAGAGAATTTGTGCCTGCTATAGAAAAAAACATAAGTTCCAGACTTGAGAGAACTTGTGAACTTTGGGATGGTGGTGAGAGTCATGAAAAAGTTTTTGTTGATGCAAACACCAATTATTATAATTTAAAATGTCGGCTCCTCTATTACCACGTTGACATATCGAAAGCCAGTCAGTGAATTACAATTGCACCCACCATGAAGCTTGGAAAGATAACATCCCTAAAGGGCAGCCCATGTGCATAATACAAAACTGTTCCTCTAAAGCTGATTAGAAACACAGCAAAAGACATTAAAAAAAAATCAGAAGAGGCGATCCCACATATCTCTTGTGCAGGGCCTTTGATGAACTTAACGGAAAGGGATTCTCTTCTCTTTATGGCCACTAAAAGAAATAAAAATAACTACAAACAAAAAAAATAACGGGCTAATTGGGAAGACATCTCAAATTGGACCTTTATTTCGAGCTTTAACAGGTCGTTTTATAATATCATAAGAGTTATTAAAAACAATCCATTTTTAAGCGGGATCCCACCTTAAGGAATCTTTTACCAGAGGTGGTTATCTTTAAAAAGGGAGCCAAGAACAGTTTCTTAACACCACTGCCAAAAAGATAACTAAAGTAGGTGACAGCCCAGAAGTTAACTGGATTCCATTAGAACCCACAAGATGTTATAAATGAATTACGTGTAGACATTTCAGTAACATAATGCAAACACTTACATCAGCCTTAGGAAAAAGGCTCCTATTTATGAATAATCCCATAATTTGCCCAAGAACTATGGGGACGATTGAACGTTACTTTAGTGAAAGGAGGAGATATCTGTGATATCTAAACTATTGATACCTTGATCCAATACTTAAATCTTACGCATGTGGAAACAGCCGATTCTGCAGGATTTAGGGTTAATAAATGCTCAATAAATAATCCCCATATAGTTAAAATTCCACAGATTTACAAACTGCAACAGTTGTTATGTGAGATATGTACTTAAATGTAGCTGTAATTTGTACTATGTAGGAAGGACCACTAGGTCTTTAAAGGAAGGACCACTAGGTCTTTAAATACCAGGTTTAACATAGAAGAAATATTATTGAAACAAATGTATGGCTCATAGCGTTTCAAAACATTATGATTCAATACACAAAGGGAATGCAGATAGTCTTAAAATGACTGGTATTGAACACGTTAAATTGACAACACGAGGGTGAGACAGAGATAAACAACTATGCAGACAAGAGGTTTGCTGGATACACCAGTTTAACTTTTTATATCCAGAGGGATTAAATGAGACCATAGCATTAAATGAAATTATAGATTGACATAGGAGTCGGACTAGTCACTCCATGTGCTTAGTAAGATCAAAGAGAATATTTGTCTCTTTCCCCTTGTTGATATTAAAATGGGATCTATTTAACATTCATTGCAAATTGAATCTGGCATGTGCATCACATGCAATACATTTCTAGCATCATCCATAATACCCGACCCAGAACACTATAGCCCGAAACTCTCACCTACCCTGCCCATTACAAGATTAAATTACCCCCCTTCCCCAGCAGAAATTCACATCCAAATGAAGAACGGAAAAAACAGCTACCTTACCTATCTTGCTCCTTTCTATGACCCCATTCCTAATAATCCCTCTTCCCTACCTTGCTAATATATATATATTGTACTGTTGACCACTATTTTTGATATCATAAGACTTCACTGTCATAACTTTACAAACTATCCTAATTATCTTGCTCATTATCTGTGATTTCCCCCTTTCTCTTCTTTATTTCTGCACCTCCCTAGTTTATCTGTTTATAAACCTTTTGACAACCAATAAAAGGAATATAATAATATTAATTGGATTGTGGGGCTCTCTATAAATAGGTATATGTTATATATCGGTTTATAACGAAATAGCCTTTTATTTTTATTTATATTGATGTAGGTATATCATAACTGGGATCTCTACTTGTCTATTTAGATGATGTAAAAGGAATAACTTTGTATAGAACTCCGTTATCTAAAGTTAATTCAGAGTTCTGATTCTTTTTTTATTATAGAGATCATCACACAAGACAGGGATTCTTCATGATGAATTACTTAATATTTCAGAGAGAACTGAGGACATGCTAGTTATGCTATATTAATGGATTCATCACCCTATAGATTTATAACAGAACAATATGTCATAGAGAACATTCACACAAGTGTCAGTTATTCTTTCAATAGATGGATGTTTTGTGATAATATAATCGTCATGAAACCCTTCCAATTCATGAAGGGTTCTGCTGGATCAGCTGTGGAAGTATAAGTATAATCATTATTAAATTACTAATGCATAGTGCGTGGCCACTTAAACTACACTTAAAGTATGCTGTCGGTTCAAAGGTAAATCAATTGGGGCAATTTTCTTGTGCCCCAAGATCTTAAAGATCCCAATTATTAAATCAAAAATGGATGTTGTAAATGATCTGTGAAAGAGGCTCTACATTATTTAAAAATTCTTCCCGACTCCATGGGAGGCAGGGGCACACGGAGGATTGTCGGGGGGGGGGGTTTCCCCCAGACCCCTCCCCCAAAAAAAAACAACCCGAGAGAGAGCTGCTGCGCATGCGCCCGCACATGCGCAGCAGCTCTGTTTCGTCAGCTCTGTCCTATACAGCAGCCGCGGCGCTGTCTAAGAAGCGTCCGCGGCGGTGCTGTATACACTACAGCACCGCCGCGGACGCTTCTTTGACAGCGCCGCGGCAGCTGTATAGGACAGTGGCCACTTAGTTAGCGCAGGGGGGGTTTCTAGAGACTCAGAAACCCCCCCTGCGTGCGCCACTGGGAGGACTCGTATTCTTGACGTCCATTGTTGCAAGAAATCTTTTTTATGACCACAGGTACTTTATACTATATGTTTTATTTTTAATTTAAACTGAAAATAACGGTTCACTTTTGAGTTCATGAAAGTGTATTTTATATTGTCACTTTTTTCTTCTTTTTCTTTGTTAGCATTTTGTATTAAATGGGTGAGCTAGTTAATGTCAAGAGCCCACATGATAATATGATTTTTTTTAAACCATTACTTCTCAGGTATTTTAAAGCTATGTATGTCCACACTGTTACATTATCACCAATGACCACTGTTTATATAATTTTATATTAAAAGGTAATAAAAAAATAATATATAGCAAATAAGTGACTTTATTTACAGTGCAGCTGTACAATAAAAGCTAGACCTGAAATGTACAATCTAGAACATACTGTACCATGAAGTGTTATTATCTGACTGTAAAAATAAGATTCTATAATACAAAAAAAATCTGTGTGCTGTACAGCTGTCTGGTTTCAGGCATGGTCAGTTCCTTGCACCTGTAGAGAAGTGATTTATACTTGGCTGTAGAACGTTCATTGTTCACGGAACTTTCATCCGAGCAGAGGATAAGAAAAAGGATTTGGATGTGATGACCTGGACTCGACACGTGGGACACGTCTGCTTCTTGCATAGCCACTTCTCTATGCACTGTAGGGAAACAATAGAAGTAAGTTAAACACCTCTGAATAAATGACTGCAGTCTTGAAATATGTGTTTTTCTTCTTTTTCAACAAACAACAGGTCAATGCTTTTAAACTTGATATGGATATTAAAAAATAGATATAGTTCTATTATCAACTACATTATAATGAAGGGAAATAATTAAACAAATGTAATTTTCTTGGATTTTGTAGACTTCCTTGCAAATTACAGGAATTGACTTTGAAAGAGCAGTTTAAATCTAAATGTTATAAGTAGGTTTTGTATAGTGTGAGCCACGGCAGCTGCGGTAAAATAGGTAGATACAGCCCTGATATATAATGGTATCACTTATTTTACAACTTCAGGTAAAAGCATGACCCTCCCTAGTCCTGATTCTGGTTATTCTGCCAGGATTTTGACTGTAATACCGCTTTCATACTGCCGCCCCGGCAATATCCCGGGTTTTTCAAGCCGGGTTTATGCCGGGGCTCGGAGCGTTCCAGCTCAGAAACACCGTTCATACTGCACCTCGGACTTGGGAATTTCCCGGGTTGACCCCATTCATACTGCACAAGTCTGTGCCCTGGCAATTTGTGGGAGTCATCACCAGAGCAGTTTTCATTGGCTGAAAAATGGTGATGTCATTGAAAGGTGACTGTTTTTTTGACGCATAAACTTTTTCAGTGAAATAAAAGCAATTTTCTCCAACAAACTCCGATTCTGCTTCAGCTTGATCTGCACTCCACCATCCACCATTTCTCCTAAACTCCTTCTCGAATCTTCCACGGGCTCCCACCAATGACATCATCCTCCAGAGACAGGCAGACAGCCAATCAGCTTGTTTTCTGTGCAACCCGGGTTGAAAAACCCGGGTTGCACCATTCATAGTGCAGGCAACCCGGGTCCGACCTGGGAATTACCCCTCGATAAATCCCGGGTTGAAGACCCGGGTTTTTAGATCTGGGATTTTTGACTTGTACCATTCATACTGCACCAAGACCCGGGTCGTTTGAGCTCGCCCCGGCAAAAACCCGGGATTTTGGTGCAGTATTAATGGGGTATTAGGAATATTGGAAGGTCCCACGGAGAGTGCCAGCAGCAATGGAGAGGTGAGAGAGGGGTCTTCATAAGCGCTAGACACCCCCCATACCCCAGGGAACATGGTCATGCCCATCATGATACGGCCATGCCCTTAACGGGATGCGGTCACACACGCCCTTTTCTGAGGCTTGTGTTCCAATTCTGATAACTTAAAAGTCAGGTTTTATGTCATTACTGTACATGTGACTGAGAAAGGAGTGTTTATGTCATACAGGGTAGGTGTACTATGTCTGCACACAGATTCACCTGATAAAGGGCAAAGTGTTTCAAGAAATTGTTTTCAAATTTTGGCAGCAATTACATATATTATTACATTAAAGAATTTGCTGACTGAGAGCAAACACAGTTCTATAAAAACTGGAATGGTTTGCTCTGATTGATTATAAAGGCTTATAGAGGAACTTATAAAGGATCTATTCTGTATGCCTATAAGTGTCATTTTATGGTTCAGCTGAGCAAATACTTTGCATGATCATTGCAACTTTTTACTAAGACTAATAGTTAGTTTATTTGTACTTGATAAAATGTGCCTATACCTTACCTCACAATGTTCTATGTTTAGTAATTAATCAGGCAGAGATTGCTGCCTCTCACGGCAGCGCATCTATGAAAGGGGGCGTGGTAGAGTCATGCTGGGGGTGTGTCCTTAGCTCTTTTGATTTAGCTCTGTCCTGCCTATGGGCATATGCATGTACAAGGCACAAGGCATCCTATTGCAAGTAATGGCTGAGTTCTGTTCACCAACCTTGGGTATGATGTGACAATGGATGTTTTGCATGGTATAGCAATCAGAAAAGCCTTCAGATATACAGTATATATCCGCTCAATGCAACTTTATGGAATATCCTGTCTTACAAAATAAAATTTTTCTGGTTTTATATTCACACAGTACGTGTAACATTATTGCTCATATCCCATATTCCATAAGGAACACTCTTGAATTGCAACATGGTTTGTCCATGTCCAAATATGTACCATTTAGCTGGATTTGATTCTAAATCTAAATGAGGCCGATAATTCCTTACTTCAGGCCTTGAAAAATATCTTCTCCAGAGATCTGTATTCTATGTATTGCAGGTGTGATACCCATAAGCAAGTGTAGGGGAGAGATTACAGTTGTCCAGAATCCACCCTTATCATCATCATCAGTTATTTATATAGCGCCACTAATTCCATAGCGCTGTACAGAGAACTCATTTACATCAGTCCCTGCCCCACTGGAGCTTACAGTCTAAATTCCCTAACACACATACACACACATGCACAAGACAGATACAGAGACTATGGTCAATTTGATAGCAGCCAATTAACCTACCAGTATGTTTTTGGAGTGTGGGAGGAAACTGGAGCACCCGGAGGAAACCCACACCCTTATATCTGCCATTGGTTGAAATATGGAGATTACTTTAATTTCCAGCATACACGGGCCCTATTCAGAATTTAATGGGTTTTGAAGCCCAAATTCTATAGCAAAAATTGCGGTGTTATGTGTGGATTTTGAGACAAATGTATCGCAAGATATATACAACAGAAAACACAGCATTATTTCTATATCATGCACATATCAGATGTAAAAATGCATATACATATACCCAATGATAGCATAAAATGCGGCTTGACATTTAGTTATAAATGCACAAATATATTCCATATATTTATCGTTTTATAAATCTAATGGGAATCTTCTTTCCTACTTATGACAAATAGGTAATTGGATGGTTGCAACTTCATATAATATAGCCACAACACTGATGAATTAAATATTATCAGCAGGTACACATACAGCCAATCAGAAGCGGCTATATAGTGCTGCTGGTGTAAGCTATATCTATAGCTATGCCCTCCCTGGCCTCTCTCTCTATCCTTCCCCCGCTCTCTACATTCCTTTGTGGTTCCTAACACCCCCCACTTCCATGCCCTTCCCTGCCACTGCCCCCTTCTGCCCAACTGTCCTTGCCATTCACTCTTCTTCCCACCCAGCACCTCCTGCTACTGCTAACACATCTGTGTCCTCCACTACTTTATTCCTAACCCCATCAGATGTAGCCCATCCCCCCTGCCTTTATCATCCGTCTCTCCCAAATCTTCATCATGGCTACTGTTAACATCAGTCAAAACCCCAGGCCCAGTCCCATACCCCCACCCCCATCACAAAGACTCCCACTCACTTCATCACAAAACCTCTCACCTTGCAACCTCCAATCGGATTCACATTCCTCCTCTCATCCACCTCTCCTGTGCACTCTGGAAAGCTAGATCCATCTGCAATAAACAACCCACAACCTTTTCTACTCCCCCTCCTTCTGTCTCCAACCCTAACAGGAGTCTGGATCATCACCATTGACACTACCACTCCTGCTGCACTCTCCTATGGTGACCTCTCGTTCACCCGCACTCCTTGTCCTGGTGACCATCCTGGTGGAGCATCCTGGCTGTACCTACAGCGTCTAAATAAGGACACATTTTTGTATGTATGCTTAGTATGGAAATGCATATATTTACACCTCACAAACTGACTTAGGTCCAACTCTAAATGATGCCCATAATCATTTGTGCAAGCACCTTTTTGGAGAGCAATGTGATTTGTAGGTTTTTGCAGAGCAGGACATTTCTGTTCTCAGCCACTTCATGCAGGCATTAGTCAAGCTAAGACAACTGCTCTATCTTTTATGAGTGCAGGGAAAAGATATCTATGTTGCTGCAAACTATTAGAAGCCAAATGCACTCTAGGGAACCTCAGTGAAATGGAGTAGTCAGAAAAATAAGGGAATGAAATATGAAAAATACTCACATATTACTCTTTAACAAAATAAAAAAAATGGTAGAAATTTTCCCCATTAATATGATTTGCAGCTGTGATACTTTTTTGCCCTGCAAAAGTAAATTGGAATGAAATTCATAAGTGGGATATTTATGATATTGGTGGAAAGTAAAAAGGTGGTGTTGCCCATAACAACTAATCACAGTTTCACTTTTTGAAGTGCACTTTAGAAAATATAGGCATGATCAGAATGGTTGCTATGGGAAAACAGTGTCCTAAGGCGAGCTCAGGGAGGACAGAGACCTCCCGCAGAGCAGAAGGGTAAATGTGCGAAATACGTGCACTGCAAAGTTTGACGCACCACCGTACGGGAAGAAGTTGGCGTAGGTCTTCTACAATTAGATGTCTGGTTGTTCCTTCAAGAAACCTTTGTACAACTCCTGCAGCTCATGGTCTGTGAATTCTGTGTTTTCCTGGAGAATCTCAGGCTACAATTTACTGTTTTGCTTTAGCCCTTCTGCTCCACGGGAGGTTTCTGTCCTTCCTGAGCTCGCCTTAGGACACCTGCGTTACGGTTTGACAGGTGTACCACCCCAGTCAAACTCCACACCTGCCAATGTCCTCGGAGCGGGTGTGTTAGGAAATTTAGACTGTAAGCTCCAATGGGGCAGGGACTGATATGAGTGAGTTCTCTGTACAGCGTTGCGGAATTAGTGGCGCTATATAAATAAATGGTAATAATAATAACTACTAATCAGACATTTGAAACATTTGTCAACATCAGGTTTTACAAATTCCACAATAGGTTATGACAATGTTTATCCACATGAATTTCGAATTTGATTGTGACATCACCAAGAGTAAGAGATACTACAAAAAAGTATATTTTGCTCAGTACTATGTTCCTGATATAAGAGAACCACATTTGTTGATCAGACAGTTTCTCAACAACACATTCGTATACTGTGGTACATTGCGTATAATAGTTATTGGTTAGCCCATTATAGTACCTCCTTATGGAATCTGTGCAAACAGTGCAATTCCCAAATACTGCCAGTGTGGAGGTCGTCATGGCAAATTACACATGGGTCCTCATCTTCATCCTTCAAAGGAACAGAAATCATTATCATTATAATTACCATACTCATCCTCATTCTGCTTAACAAGGTCACGGACAAATGAAACATGAAACAGATGACAGACAATGGCCTGAGGTGATGATGAGACTGATTTTGTTTTGGATGAGAACCCAGTTCCAAATTGCTGTTGTTTACGTTGAAAGAATTAACCATTTAAAGCGAGCCCATCACTCACACACAATGGAGGCAGTCATTTTGTGGGCTGTACCAATATTCAGCAGAATAGTCTGTAGGTGCAAGCTCGCTCTCACCTTACATTTTATTGTTTGTTAAATAAATTATAGCAACAGAGGTGGCATGGTTATATATATGTATAAGAAATTTGAATGTTAAAATGTTATTTACAGTAAAACAATTGAGTACAAAAAAGAGTGTTGCAAGCTTATTGTGACAAGTTTCTATTTGCTCTGTTCTGAAATCAGGCATATGAAAACCCCCCCTCTAGAAATCCTGTGCCCCCCCCCCCCCCCCCATAAGCCAAATATTTGTTCAGCCCACAAATTGGCTTCCTCCACCATGTGTAGGTGATGTGTCCGATTTACCATGGGACATAATATTTGCTTGACAAAGACAAACAAAGACATGCAAAGACAAAATGTTACTTGTCACACATAATAAAGACGAGACAATGGAGGTTTTACACTTCTATAAAATATAATATAGCATCAGAATTAATTAACGTATGTGCAGATTTTCAGGAAAAACGTCATTTAAAATACAAGTCGCTTTAGAAAAAACAACTGCTCTTAAGATTCACAAACACATATTAAGATTCTTATCAGAGCAGCAGATATTTCAAACACTGTATTCCAGGCTTACTACAAACGGATTTACATATCTAACGCTATGTAGGAAAGGACCCAGCAGAAAGTTGCTCAGAGCTATTTATGGAGAAGGAAATAAGACAATTGCTTGTATTCAACCAGGTCCAGATTGAAATGTTTTGTCCCCCTAGGCTACTTTTGGAGCCCCACTCTTTACCTGCCCATAGCTGCAGAGCTCCGTGGTCCTACTCTCCATCATTCACCATCTGTGTTCCAGTAGTTAACTGATACTGATAATAGATTTGGATGGTAGTAGACATATGTGTCTTAAGACGACGGTTCCCAAAGTGTGAGACACGGCTCCCAGTGGTGCCGCGGCTCTGTCACTGGGGTGCCGCGAGCCAGCCATAGGAAAAAACAAAGAGCACATAAACTTACCAATCCGCGCGGCGCCGGGACCCAGCCAGCTCCTCTCTCCCGCAGCTGTCACTGACGTCGATATTCAGTGACTGCTGCAGGAGAGAGGAGTCTGCTGGGTCCCGGCGCCGCGCGGATTGGTAAGTTTATGTGCTCTTTGTTTTTACCTATGGCTGGCTCGCGGCAGAGGAGTGAGAGGGAGTGTGACAGCGGGGCAGGCAGAGGGGCAGAGGAGTGTGACAGCGCGGCAGACAGCGGGCAGACAGAGGGGCACAGCGGGGCAGACAGAGGGGCACAGCGAGGCAGACAGCGGGCAGACAGAGGGGCACAGCGGGGCAGAAAGTGGGGCAGACAGCGGGGCAGAGAAGTGTGACAGCGGGGCAGACAGAGGGGCAGATGAGTGTGACAGGCAGACAGAGGGGCAGACAGCGGGGCAGACAGAGGGGCAGAGGAGGGTGACAGCGGGGCAGAGGAGGGGGACATCGTGAGAGGGGCAGTGGAGGGGGTCATCGTGAGAGGGGCAGTGGAGGGGGACACAGCATGAGAGGGGCAGTGGAGGGGGACACAGCGTGAGAGGGGCAGTGGAGGGGGACACAGGGTAAGAGGGGCAGTGGAGGGGGACACAGAGGGCAGAGGAGGGGACAGCGTGACAAAGGGCAGAGGAGGGGGGGACATCGTGAGAGAGGGCAGAGGAGGGGGGACATCGTGAGAGAGGGCAGAGGAGGGGGGACAGCGTGACAGAGGGCAGAGGAGGGGGGACAGCGTGACAGAGGGCAGAGGGGGCAGTGTGAGAGAGGGCAGTGTGTCTGGATGCAGAGGGGGCAGAGTGCCTGAGGGCAGAGTGTCTGGATGCAGAGGGGGCATTTTTGCATACAACTAAATAAGTATTTCTGTCCTGACCTAAATACTTATTACATTTTTTTGACCCAAACAGGACTGCTCAATAATTATTTTGGAGGGGTGCCTTGAAAAAATTTGGACACTCTAAGGGTGCCGCGAACTGCAAAAATTTGGGAACCACTGTTTTAAGACACCAACTCCATGAACTCCACTAACAGCACAGACTTGGGGGCTCCGCCCAGCCGTCCTGATCAGGAGAGATCTGTCCAGTGGGAAAGGAATTTGTCCGTTATCTCCCATTCACCGCTGCCCTGCAAAGTGCCCTGGACACCCTTGAGGGTGTGGGCACGCCCACGTTCTGAGGTGTCCATGTCCCGATTCCAGGCACTCCATATTTGGGAGGTATGCAGATGCATATAAAAACTATTTTATGCTCTAGGCTTGTGTCTATACGGCCTTTCCACAAGATCCTGGCCTACATTTATCTAGTAAACAAATGTATGTACAGATTGATATATAATTATTGTTGTCAAGGTATGAGAATTTATCTTTATAAATATAGTAGACCTATATATAAAGCACATTTGTTTTGCACCGGTCCGCCAGATGGTCTGCCATCAAGGTGCATGCCTACTCTCCAATCTCGAGAGATGCCATGGCGGACTAGAAAAGTGCCCAGATTTGTTGTGAAGCGGAAAATTCTGAGCAGGTCTAGTGTGCAAAATTGTAAATGTCACAACAAAGTCCAACCTCATACTGCCTTAGTACTTACCCTGCAGTAAATGACACTGTTACATTTATCACCTAAAATACTGTGCATGTTAAAAAAGCCTCATGTTTATATAAAACTAAGAGTAAGGAGTCATTGGGGTCATCTTTACTAGACGTGTCACTTTTGTGTGTTTGAAGTTATTTTTATATATAAAAAAAATGCATCTCATCATTTGGGAAATAAATGTCCCAGCACCTCTCATATTACAAACCTGCTCTATAGATTTCATTGACAATTTTACCTTTGATACTACTACTACTACTACTACTACTACTACTACTAATAATAATAATAATATTAATAAAATAGTTTAGAGAATAGCTACTTAAGTGTTAGCTATTATAGTTCCATATCATTTGCATTATTTTCTCCTTAATATCACATAGATTTAAAGGAACACCAAAGTGTTACCTAAAGAGTAGTTACAGGGACCTTACTTATCTTAGGGCATAGCCTCCCAGTGCTAAAGCTGGGTACACACTACAGAAATTTCGACCAACTTTTTATGCCGAGCAATTTTACATGCGATCGATGGTCCGATCGCTCGGTCCATGGACTGCATACACACTAGCCTTGTTTAGGACGATAAACGGAAGAGCGGACGTCCCTTTAGCGACTTTTTGCAGCCATGTTGTCGTGAACAATGATTTAAATTCCGTACACACTGCAGCGACATTTTCGGGGAAATGTACGAGATACCGAAGACATTAGCATAAAGGGGTGGACCCTGCACTATAGTTAACTCCCAAAACAGCTTAAAAACAGAAGGCTACACTGTCCCTTCATTCATTCCCATTTGTAAACGTACAATGGCTACAAAACAAGAACAAGCAGCCGCACTTCTCATGCTTACTGTGGCAAGAAGAATGATGGTACGGAACCG
The DNA here is from genome assembly GCF_038048845.1 of Mixophyes fleayi. Taxonomy (NCBI): domain Eukaryota; kingdom Metazoa; phylum Chordata; class Amphibia; order Anura; family Limnodynastidae; genus Mixophyes; species Mixophyes fleayi. Next base: position 336,577,053 of record NC_134403.1, read on the forward strand.
ACGAGAAAGAAGGAGAAAGAATAGATCTTGTTGGAGCAAAGAGTGGTTCAAGAGTATATGTGAACGAATGTACAGCTCCGAAGAATCGTAAAATCCCTTTGTATGTAATGGTCATGAACGGGTTACAGTTATAGAAAAAAACCTGATACACGAGGTTATTATACACGAATAGTCTTCACCCACAATGCTCCATTCTCTAAACAAACGCCCATGTCAGAGTGTATAAAATTATAGAGGAGCCTGTCTGGCGCCGAGGAACGTGAGAAGATGGAGAATAAAGAGAAGGTGTTAGTGGGGGTGGAAGCAATGGAGACGGAGACGCAGGCACAAATTGTGCCGGAAGGGCCAACAAATGTAGGAAAAGTTACAGAGGGGGATGGAGATGCTCAAGAAGAATGTACTGCAGGTAAAAGAGCAAAGTCAATGAGCCCAAGAGAGATAGAGATGATGGTCAAAGTACTGGACCAGTACGACTACGACTGTCAAAAGCGAAAGTACAGAAAAGTGAATAATAGATAGGAATTGATAATGCAAAAACTACTGCGATTACTGAAGGAAAAACTTGGAAAGAAAAGAAATAAATTCCAAGTCCAGAAGAGGTGGTCGGACCTTTAAAATAAAGAGACTAGGAGACTGGAGAGAATCCGTAAAAACATAAAAAAAAGTGAGTAGCCAGTGTAGTCGTGTAATGTACCTGTATGAAGGACTTTATGTATTTCATTCTACTGTCACATGAACCAATGCAAACGTATGATTATTGTTTTGTCAGAAGCAAGAATTAACGGTGACAAGGCCACTGTAGATACCACTGATGTAAGTACACCTGTGATAAAACGCGAAAAAATAAATGTGCCCGAGGGACCACAACACAAAGTGATCTCGAGCAGTGTGCAAGGTGAGCACAAGTCAGGTGTTGGAATAAAACTTGTATTAACTTTAGTACAGAGATAGAAGCAAAATGGTAAAACCTTTGTATTTTCTTGCTTCATAGATACCATCGTCATAACAGACGAAAGTTCGGAAGAGGGAAAAAATGTCGCTGAGCTCTAAAATCATTTGCAAAAAATGAAAGAATATTGCGAACATTAAGAGAAAAATCAAAATCCTTGATAATACTTTCGATGATATGTATATGCTGTTTGCAACTGTTGTGCCACAAACCAGTAGCACCATTTCACTGTAATGCTACTTTTTTTCACTTTTCAAATTGTACTGGAGAAGTTGAACGTTTCTATTGCTTTTACCAGCAATAAAAGTTTTGCATTCACACTGTGTGGTTTATTTCGAGTATTTCAGACATATTGGGGCATATCCATTATGTAATAATGGTTATTATGGCTTTCATAACTTTCATAGTTTTGAAACTTTATAGAGGATAAATGAAAAATGAATGCCAACATACATCCAAAGGGTAATAACCCACGTGCTTTCTACACGTGTAACAGTCTACAGCCAGACAGGTGCAATACACATCGATACAAAACACATTGATGTGCGGATTCCGCACCACGTGGGACTGTGATTGACATCAAAAATTTACATACACACGCCCCCTAGGTCGAGTAAGTATCGGAGGATTGTCGTGGATCCGTTGGAAGTTCATACACACTGCACAGCGGAAACAAGATTGGAACGAAAATATTAAACGGTACAACCAACCAAATGAGGCGAGAATCGTCCACTTGGGCAGACTTTCGACCATCGTGTAACTGTACACACTGACCCGACTTTTGAACGAGCGGTCGTATGTCGGCAGTTTGAGCCGATTATTGGACGAAAACAGTGTAGTGTGTACCCAGCTTAAGGAAGCCTTAACACTGAGGAAGTCACAACCTGTTAACTTCCCCTTAAATTCAATGAGTACAGATTATCTGGGCTATTGGTCAGAAGTCTGGGATCAGATAAACTGTTTATATCTAGAGATAGAATAAACATTCCTCAATGAACAACTTGACAAATGATTGTGAAGATTATAAAGGGCCTTTCTTCCTTCCTCATCCAGCAATGTACATCTACTATAAATTATAATTGCTGTATGGCTGTGTGTCAAGGCTTTGTAGTTGGTATTCCCAAATCTAAAGCACAATTAAAGTTATATATTAGACTTAAAGGGACTTTCCATTATTTTCAATGTTATTAAATCAATTCCCATATTCTGTATTGCTGTGTTTAGCAAGATCTCAGCCTGTACATATGGCTGGGACCTCTGCCGTTTAGGTTCAGTGCTGCTCGGGACTACCCATAGTAGGGAAGATTCCACAAAGAAGTTTTAAGGCCAGTTAACCAAGATACCGCACTTGAGTAAAACAATATAAGCATGGGCTTGATATGTAATTTACACACTGTAAAACCATGATTAGTAGATGCTGCACACTGCGCAGCTCCATAAATTTAACATACATCAAATCAGGCAGTGTGCCCCCCCCCCCCACCCCCCTACAAATTCCTTATCCAGCACCAGAGATAGATAATCTGGGCTGGTTCCCACTAAAGCAGAAGAAATACAAGCACGTGGTCCGTCTGCTACAGTGGAAACTAGCCTCAGGCTTGTCAGCACAGGGCTGGAGCCTCTATGGGGAGGGAGGGTGGATGAGGAACGCAGGGTGGCCTCTTCTGAAAGTCTACTAGCACAAATTTATTAAAATTGATTTTTAAAATCCATCTTAAGATAGTAGTGAACATCTTATGTCACATACAATAAGCAGTTAAAAGATTGGATTTATGGGTATGGATTACACTATTTTATATAATTTCTAGTTTAGTTGTCTAGGATTTGATCACATAAATATAATGCTTTGAATACACATATGGTTATATCATTGTATGTTTTTTAGGTATTTACAATAAATTAATTAAGAGACACTAAATCTAATTGTTCCTATAACAAGACAGAACTGAACATTTTGGAAATTGTATGTATGTGCGTCTGCTATTTAGCTGACTGCAAGTTTTTGTTATTATCCATTATAGGCACTGAGGGGCTCCACACTTTACTATGGATCCCCCATATATAATAACTTCATCCTTTTGCTTCATAAACTCTGACAAGCTAGTAGCTATTGTATGAATCTTAGGTTTAGTATTACTTTAGGGCTTGTTCAGATGTTGCATATTGCAACGATTTTCTCATGTCGTTTTCCAACACATCGGGATAGGAACAAACTGTCCTGAAAATGGTGCAGACATCAGGGTCATTGATCCAGTGTCAGCAGGTCTCTGCTGTTCAGACGAGCAGCAATATAAAATGCAGGATAGCAGGGGAGGGCTGGCGAATTTTAGCCCGGGGGGGGGCAAGATTCGACTTAGCAGTCTATTTTAAAAGAAAAGATATGCAGGTGGCCCAGTGCCTCAGCCCAAGGTAACCCACTATGGGAGCACCCGGGGGAGTAGATGCCCCGCTGCCCCCCAGCCCAACCAGCCCCTGCAGGATTGCCCCAAACCTCTAAAATCAATTTTCCGGTGTTTTGCTGGGTCCCACGGTTTCTGCTCATCTGAATAGCGTTGGTGTACAGACATACCATTGCATTCTGATTGGCTCTCCAAATCATAAGTTTTATATCATATTTTAATCCTTTGAAATGAATGTCGCAATTAATAAGCCAAAATAATTAAAATATAATTGTCTCTGACAAGCACTGTCAAAGAGTAGTTGTTATTGTTTTAAACTTGTTGCTATACTTGTCTTAACTATGAGTGTAATTTCTGAACACTGCATTTAGGTGCAAATGCAAATTTACTAAGCATCCAATTAGACACTTGTGTTCATTATCTAACTTACACTAGACAGATACAAGGTGATTGCTCTGGTTCATCAGAAAATTTTGTACTTAATTGCAATTTTAGTAAATGAGCCCTTAATCTGTATTCCTGAAAAATGTCATCACCTTAGTTATACATATACATCTTTCTACAACATGGTGTGAAAGTACAGTACACAACACAAAAACAACATGCAAGTAACATGACAACATTACCACATACAAACACAATAACAGGAAGTAATATAAGGTGAATAAAATTCTGCCAACGGGGGCTCACAATCTGGACAGGTAGAACACATGGAGGGAAAAGGCACACGTATAAATATCAATCGAGAGACTGGAAAAAACGCAGAGACCTGAAGATCAGAATGATCCCATGTGAACAGGATGCTGATGGGACTGATGAATGCTACAAGGTGTGATCAAATATGTATTGAAATGTTTGTTAATTGACATGACTGTCTTTTAGAGCAATGTCATGCAAAACCACATACAACTGACACCTACACTTTATGTGAAAAGATGACTCTTTTAATGTAGTTATTCTTCGATATATGTATTTTCCATAAACCTAAGGTCTGGGAACACTTAAATATCCTACATCATCACATCCCTGTCCACTTTGCAAAAATATTGGGTAGGATCCGCGAGAGTGGCCTTCGCCTCCGAAAACGTAGGCAAGTATGGTGTGTGATTCTCTGGTAGGGAATTTAGTCTGTATGGTCCAGGAACTAATGTGAATGATTCAATATGCTCTGTACAGCACTACGTAATATGTTGGTGCTATACAAATAAACAATAATAACATAGATAACTAGGAACTAAAGGATGTGAAAAGAGCCTTAGTTGTGTCACTAGCTCCTAAGGATGCATTTATTGAATAGATCTTGGACTGTCCATTGTGGTTAGGCCACTTTAAAACCAGGCACATATGAAACATATATGCTGAAGACATAAATCCTGCATCTGGAGTAACTTCTAAGCAACTATGCAGCATATGTGCTTCATTTAGTTTCATAATTGCCGACATTTGGTTATAATTTCCAGGGACACTTGCTGCTGGACAGACGCAAGTACATCGTCACGCATTGCACATGCTTGGTGGACCTTGGTTCATCACAATCCCTATCATGACATGCTCTCTAAACATGGTTCCAATTACATTTTTGTTTGCAGAAGAAATATTTAACATATGTAAATATGGCCTTTAGGAGCCCAGAGAATAAGAATAAATAGTGAGAATCACAAGTTATATATTATTATTATTTATACAGTGCCAGTCATATTACACAGCACTCTACAGAGAATATTTAATCATGCTCATCAGTCAGTTATAAGAGAAATTGTACAGTGCAGTTGGTCAATTCTGAAAACAATGGATATTTCCTCAATCACATCTTGTAAGGACAAATCATTAAAATCAGGGACTGTAGATTAGAGACAATTGACAACTATGCTGTATGTGTCCAATATAAAAGGCATTTTCTACTTTTGTTTGTTTGTACAATCAACTTCACTGAATACATTGTTTTTTTCTATCTGACGTCCTTCTGTTTTTGTCATCAAGCCCTTTAAATCATCCAGTTAGATTTATTTTTGTTGGCTGTGGATATGACACAGAATTATGTACTTTTGTACCCAATCCACAGTGTAGAGTTGTGTTATGGCCAAGGCCTTTTAAATTAAACAACTCTACTTGGATATTATAAAGATCATGATGAAAAGCACAGAAGGAAACCAGCGGAGGGCGGTTATAGAAGGCCATGTACATTATAATAAATTAAAAATGTGTGCAGGTGTAAACCCCAATAAAATGGGTGACCTGGCCACCCATTAGAAATGTTCCACCTTTGTCCTTCTCTAACCTGGAGTGAGTGTACTTAAATAAAAGTCAAGACAAAACAATTTTTCCTTTAAAAGTTTATTGTTGGTTTTAAAGATTACAGTAAATAATAGAAACATGAGGCACAGTAGTCACATAAACAGCATTAATAGGTAACAAAAGAAAATGTTCAGCAACACTCACATAAAAATAAAGCAAGAGGAGAATATACACAAAGCCTTAATTTACAGACTAATGCCTAAATAACACACAGGTTCTGTGCTACACACATCATATGGCAACTCTGGTGTCAACAACAGTAAAATAAAATTATTATCTGGATTTATTCAATAACTCACAAAATCATATTCTTGGTTTATGCTATGATTCAGACCTATATGTGTATAATACTGCAGCATACATGCTAATGTTTAATGCAATTATAATTACTGTAAACAGTCTCTGTTATTATGTACTGCATACACTATGATACATTGACATACCCTTACCAATACCCATTTCTCCTGCTACACACCACTAAGCTCCTGCTCCTCCTATTTTACAACTGCAGTTTCCTGTGTTAAATGATTGAATAGATCCTAAGGATCATAACATCCAAAACTTTACATTTTCCATTGAGTGGAGTTCAGTGAGTTAAAGGTCCTTGGTATGCATTGCTTGCTGATCCGTGTAAGAGAGAAGTAAATGGGGTAGACACAGCACATGGTTAGAGTATAGGACATTACAGGCATCCAGGACTTTGGCAGATCAGACAAATGTAAAAATGGAAAAAACTATGTGATACGTATAAACTCATTATACTTATAGAACTCATTAAACTTCATCCAACACTATTTGTTGTTGTGCTGGGTGTAGTAAGAGCACCTTACACTTGGAATTAATGAGTTTTTCATTGGTTACTGCAATAGTAAAGTAAGAGGGGAGGATTGGAGCAGAGTACCGTGGATACGGTGACATAGAAGATTTTGTAAGGGGTGTGAAATAAACCAACAGGATAGGAGTATTCCATATTCATTTTATGGTTTCTAAAATAAATTTTACCAGCGTATGTAAAATAACTTTCCTCTATGGTAAATATATTACTATTCACTCACTTGGGCACTTTACCATATTTGTCAATATTTTAAAATAATACTTCCCACTGACACTCTGTTGTTGAGCCACTGCATCTAAGTACCTCCTGAGGGATTATGTGTCAGTGGGACTTAAGCTCCACAATCCTTATTATGTCACCTTTACTGAATAGTGATATAATGAACGTTCTGACTTTTAAATCCCCCCTCCCTTCAGTAATTACCAATTTATAAAGCCTGGAGAATAAGACTAGGGGGTAAATGTATCAAGCTGAGAGTTTTCTGGCGGATTTGAAAAGTGGAGATGTTGCCTATAGCAACCAATCAGATTCTAGCTGTCATTTTGTAGAATGTACTAAATAAATGATAGCTAGAATCTGATTGGTTTTTCAAACCCGCCGAAAAACTCTCAGCTTGATACATTTACCCCTAGATGGTGGGAATTCCACATAATATGCAGAAAGGAAGATTGTTTATGTGCAGTTGGCCAATATTGAAAAATAGGGACATTTCCATGGACACATATGTTAAGTCTGGGACTATCCCTGGAATTTAGAAGGTTGGAAACTATGATTTTATTCCTATGTACAATGTGACTCACACAGGGCAAACACCTAGGGTAAATATTCATCAGTGTTCCCTATGGGATCTGTGCTCACACAGCAAGGAGAAAAAGGCATATACTGTTTTCCAACATAAGTATACATGAACAGTTAGTGTAGGCCAGTAATACATACATTCTGGGGGTGATCCAATATTCATAACAATTATGCCACCAACAGTCCCAATGTTAAGGAGACAGTTCTCATTTGTTGCACCCAAGGGTGGAATTACTTCACCTGAAATAGGTGTGGGCAAATTCGGCCCTGTATGGGTGGATCAGGGGAAATGGTCAACTTTGCTAGAAGTCGTACCTAAGACTATTTTTGCATAAATTAAACTGTTTTATCAGAACTGTAAGCTGTAAGCATGTGGTGGCTTTTACAGGCATTGCTAACTTTATCAAATATTTAACCTTGCACTGTATAATTAGTAACAAGTGCACAGACATTACATACAAGTAGATACTGAAACAAATGGTAAAACAGCTTAGAATCTAAAAGGGATACTGGGAAGAAAAGTTGGACTGTGTATGTGGCAGGTTGGTTGAAAGAGAGTTCATTGGATAAAGGTATCACAGATGGCAGTGATCTAAGTTAGTGTAGACTTAAAAGGTAACTCTATACATTTTTATTACATTCATATAGGGAAACTGATACTGTAATAAAATTATATGCCAAGAAAATTGTTGATTCTTCTGCTGGAAATGAAGCACAAACTAAAGTCATGATGAACACATCACCATGAGAAGCCACCCAAGGTGAATCAAGCTAGACCGGACTTCAATTTCCTGTTACTTTTACTGTTCACTGCAGCAATACCTGGAGGCAGCCCACACAGATCTGTAACTTTAGATACTTTAGAAAAAAAAACGAATCCCTAACTATTACATTCACTTAACCTGTAGTCCTGCAGATACATCAATAGGTTTAAAGTGCATATAGTCACAGATATATTCCCCCCTATGCTCCATGCTCTATATCTCCATCCATTAAGTAGTAACAGTGGCGCTTTTGCAGGGGATGCAGTGGCTATGGGTACTTGGCGGTGGAACGCTACACCTCTGAGTAGTACAGTAGGGCAGCTGCAGAATATAATAGGGGCTGTAAGTGGGTCCAGACCTTGTTCATTAAAACTTAGTGGTGCAAGTATGAACTAAATGATAAAGGGAGCTTGAGGTGACGAGCTGTTATATATTCCAATGAATTGTATTTGATGTTTAATGTAGAATGCTGCAATCAAATTGACCCTAGTCTGTCTGTCTGTCTGTGTGTGTGTTAAGGAATTTAGACTGTAAGCGCCAATGGGGCAGGGACTGATGTGAGTGAGTTCTCTGTACAGCGCTGCGGAATTAGTGGCACTATATAAATAGCTGATGATGATGATGATGATACATGGAGTATAGAACTTGCTGTGTATAGTATTACACTGTGGTGTGTTTTCCAATTAATAATTAAACTAAAGCCACCATGGTGGCTCTACTGCATATCTAACCACAAGAAGTGTCTGGAGCATTCAACACTATGTGGGTCCTAGTGGAAGAGGAGGTTCCACATGTACAATGTATAATAGAAAGTTAACTATCAGAAGGGAAAACTGATCTTTTTGGGAACAATTTCACCCTTACTTTTTGTCACAACAAATCTTTATACTGTATATGCAAAGCAGATATATAATATAGAAGATAGTATGGAATACTTGCATCCTTACTTAGTATAGTCTACAAATTATATTGTACTATCAGTATACAATCTGGGGGTCACCTCCAAATTACTTACCAAGTGAAGGCTGAGCATAGCAGAAAATGCCAGTGTCACCTGATTCTTGTTTAAAAGCTTTTTCCACCATTAAATAACAGTAAATTGAATAACAATGATGTGTAAGTTACCTTATAATTGGGAAGTGTGAACTTAAATGTAGGTAGAGTTCCCCTTTAACTTGTGTATAAAATCATGTTAATTGCCGCCTGGCTGAAGGAAGGGATGTTTCCAGTAATAACCACATCAGGTGCACTATGCACCCTGTGCACTCGCTTTATTTCTCAAGCTGTATCTAGCCGCTTTTAATTCCACCCTATTGTAGCTTTATTGGAATCTTCCTCTTTCTGTACGATATTTTGTATACTTGAAACAGTTGAGAAATAGTAATATACAATATAGATATAGGGCCTGATACATCTTCGGGCAAAAGCCCCATTGCCTGCTTTATCTTGTGCAAAACTGCTCCACTCATGCTCAGAAACAGGCATTGCACCAGTGAACGGAATTGCATGCAATTCATCTACAAATGCAAATGAGGTAGTGTTCCTGCACAGACTTGAAGACACACGGTGACAGTGTCTGACATAGGTCTAGTGGCATGGGATTCCAGAGGTAAGGATTGGTCAGAAGGAAAGGAATGGATTATGGTCTGAGACAACAGTGGGAGCGGAAGGTGCAGACAATGAGTAGTACATCTACTAGTACAATCAAATTGCTAGCTGCATTGTAAGCTACATAGCAATTTTATAATGATTTTTCGTCTTTTTTGAACTCTGTTCCCTCCTCCACCTTGGGATATATTTACTAAACTGCGGGTTTGAAAAAGTGGAGATGTTTCCTATAGCAACCAATGAGATTATAGCTGTCATTTTATAGACTGCACTAGAATCTGATTGGTTGCTATAGGAAACATCTCCACTTTTTCAAACCTGCAGTTTAGTAAATCTAGCCCCTGACCTATTTTCTAATGTGACTCTGCACCCCCTCTCCAATTCATCTTAGCTAATGCTTCAGTTGCCCACCTCTAGTTAAATGAACAGATAAGGGCTGAGCAGTATGGAAGTAAAGGTAAATGTAGCATCTTAACGGAAAAGAGAAGGACTTAGTAGGTAATATGGTGCCTGATGGGAAACCAGAAAACACATAGTATTGGGACCGCTCCGTATAAAATGCAATTATCACTCACAAAGATGGAAATTAGACAGGAATTGCCTCCAAGAGTTATGCAAATGACTTCAATACAGCATTCAATGTTTATAATTGAGTTAACTATACCTATAATAGATTAGGCTATTAAATCTAATAGTTTGAAAAGGTGTGTGTATTTTGGCTGAGTTTTGAGTAGATACATGCACTTATTCAAAAGGTGATACGATAGAAGTGTAGAATTTGACAAGCACCCTGGCAACAAAAAAAGTCTCTGAAGACAACTTCAGGTAAAAACTATAGGACGCTGGCAAATTAAAACACTGTGCTTGAAATGTTAATAATTCTGAATTTACAGTTTTATATATATATATATATATATATATATATATATACACACACATACAAACACACATATATATATATATATATATATATATATATAACAGAAAGAAAGTTGTCAGCGCTTATCCTTTAAATTGCATATCTGTGTGTGTCTAGCAAAATGAAAACATGAGGTATTAGTTCATATTTTGATCAAAAGACTTTAGCCTGCATCCCACGTCAAGGGTACCTCATTATATGCAGGTCCTACACTGACCTATATGCTTTAAACACTATTAAAATGCAGTTAAAATCAGATGCACTCACCTCCCAGGTATAGGGGTTTACATCTATATATATATATATATATATATATATATATATATATATTTGGAAGGCAAATTCGATGACGTATTTAAGTTTTACTTTCCAGGCTAAAAAGGGTAGTTTTGTTTACTAAACAATATTTTACAGTGCTGACTAGATGGAGTCAAAGAAGAAGCTAGTAACAATGACTGAATCTGGTGCATTCCCTGTGTATCACTATCAGGGACGGTTGCCGGGGTGTTTATAAATCTCTACACTAGCCCTTATCAGTACTGTTATTGACAATGGAATACAATGGAATTGGTGTTTATGCTGAGAATATAAGAATTAGTATATCACAAAATAAGCACACCTCTGCACTATAGGATTTCATATGTCATGTATACACAGATTATAAATAAACATGCATATGTGATCATGAATCCCTCTGTACATTATAAAATTATTTTGGTTTATTAAAATGATTACGTTATTTTATTTCTAGAATATAGTCTATTCACTGCACCAACAGCTTCTGTACCACAAATGTGCAGCAACCCAAAGCATCCAATCAGACGTTTGCTTCTGAGTCTATGTAGAGTAGATAACTGCACATTTCTGATTGGTTGCTATGGGTTACGCTATACATGTGCTACAAATATAGTGCAACATATTTATGTAAACTGTTCCACAGGTAACTGACGAAAATATGCCGTAACCCATAGCAACAAATCAGCCATTTGTTTTTATTTTCTGAATTTTATTTGAAAAATGTTAGGACCTGATTGGTTGCTACGGGCAATACAACCTTTTACCTATGGAGCAGTTTTCATGTAGATCAACAAGGAATGGCACAGATGTACTATAAAACCACACAGCAAGAGCTTCTATACAGGCAACACTGGTGAGCTGTACTACCCTCATTAACTACAGTAATAGATATATTATTTATTACACAGGTGTTTACACAGCGCATCTAACAAGTTACTATATTGATTATCACAGTTCAAATGTTACTTGTGTATTTCAAAATATATTAATTACACAAGAAGTCGGTGTGTCAGCCTTTCAAAAAAAAACAAAAACAGTCCTTCTGACAGAGAAATTATTTTTTACATAAAAAAAAATATAAAGCGAGTGTTTAAAATATCACGGACAAGTACATGTTTTACATTACACAAGGTTTCCCTGCAACAGTTTGGTAGAATTAAACCACTTACCAAAAATTACAAAGCGGTATGGTTTGGCACTTATCATAGCTTAATTAGAGTCTTGTATATAAGTTATATAACATTGTATTATACCAGAATGGGGCAAGCTTCCCCTAGTATGATCTCAACCAGGACAGTATTATGAGAACACACAGGATTTGTAGCTATTTGTAAGTATACATTAAATTGTTTTTACTAAAATAACAGTATTGATTAAAGTATACCTGTCACCTACACAATATGGATGCAGGGCCGTCTCAACGCATGGGCACGCTGGGCAGTAACCCGGGGGCCCCACAAGCATAGGCTTGCCAACTTTTCAGTATATTATTCTGGAAATTGCACTCAGAGGACCTGGTTCATTAAGGTAAATAAAAGGAGTACATTTTATCCATGTTACAATGTAAGGGGTGCAAATTAGTTTATTGTTTTACACATAAATTTAAAGTTGATCTAGAACATGTCTTACTCCAACTATAAATCTGTCCTTAAATTTTACATTTACCTCCCTCTCCATTGCAATATGGTTTTGCTTTTCTTTACTTAATGAATCAGGCCCAGAGTGTTCATGTGCATGACGGTGACCAAAGTTCATTTTCAAGACTGAAACTGATAAACAAAAAAAATCAGTTTTGCAGCACAATGGGGCAGCAATGATTGAGCTGGTCTTCACTCATGTGTATGGAAAATGACATTCTGAAGATCATAATTCATAGTAATTTCATACTGTGCCATCTCCATCTGTATAATTTACCAAATGAGTACCATTTTTATGCTTAGTTTGTTGTTTTTCAACTTCAAGGCTCATGTTATATTGTCCAAATGTTTGTGTGGATTATTCTCTGCTGTACAAAACGTTTTTTTTATGTTTAAACACTGATTTTGTTGGAGATACCAATAAATATAAGCTTAATTTTATTAATAATTTTCATTTTTATTGCTGTGAGTGGTTGTGTTGGTAGGGCCCCGGTGCATCGCTTTACCCGTTGGCCTATAATGCTGTTAAGAGACGGCCCCGTATGGAGGGAGCAGTGTTGTGGGCAGAATCAATATTCATCCGTTAAATGCAATAGTTCCTGGTGACATCACTAAGGCACTAGGAACTAGTGAGATGATAGACTGCATTCTCATGAATATTGGTTCAATATATAAAATGTCAGCCTGCAGTATGAGTAAGTGACACGCTCACTTTTATGTACTAAAAGCCTGTTGCAAAGGCACTAAATGAACTTTGAAATATGTAATAATGTGAGTCAATTTTAAACAAACGCATACATCCCAACATTTTAACATCAAAACTAGTACCAAATAATCCCTAAACATGATCCACCAAAACCCCACCCCAATCTGCCCAGGCCCCACCCAGATCCACTCAACATTGCCCACATTACTGCAACGCCGCACCATCAATAGGTCTGAAATTGGAAAAGTCCCGTCAAAACTGGGACTATTGGGTATACAGACTATACAGTATTCAAAATGTACTGTAAGTAATTAAAATATATTCATTTTAATTCAGTACTAGTTTCATTTTATAATTAAAATATGAATTGAAGAGTCCCAAGCTACAAGGCCATAATATATGTATAAAATAGTGCGAGTAACCTGTAACCTACACCAACAAATCAGATATTAGCTTTCCATAATCTGACTACAAAAAATGGCTAAAAGTAATATCAGGATTCTCAAGGCATACCTGAAGGCAACCCTGATTTTAATGTGACAGTTCCAACTTTTAGTTTTTAAAAGGGTTCGAAAAAATGGGGTATGACCTCACCCAAAATGGGCATAGATTGGCAGATGTGGGCATGGTTTGTGCAAATAGGGGATGTGATCTATTTTATCCTGAATTTTCAAGCAGAAATGTTGACAGATGAGTATAGGTTACAGCATATCATTGCTTTCTGCATTTTGGTAATATATGCATTTTGACAACATAAAATAGGACTGAGGTGACATGGTACCAACCATCAGTAAACTGATCAACAGGCCACATGAATGAAGCCACATATTCATCTTTCATTATGCAAAGTAAGCAATTAGTAAAAATTCAACTTTATCACAGCTGTGTTGTGTTATGAGGTTATTGTAAATCAGCTTCTATAAATGTTACAAATATTTTCAGTTTTGGAAAATCAATAATTTACAGCATTTCAGAATATTATACTGAAATGAAAATTATTATTTAAAACATTTATAGATATAAATATATATTTTTACTAATAACTTCCATTTAGTGGAGTTTGCAATACTTATCCTATACCAGTCCACCTCAAGAGCTTCAGCTAATTTTCTGCTTAAAAGTGATGGACAGCTCCAACCAAATAACATTTACTGACATCAGGCTTGGCAGCAGCGAGCAAACCTAGCAGAAGAGGCAGTCACATGAGTGGATGTGAGCGTCACATGATCATCTCACATCCAATCATATGACGCCCTCTTCAGTCAGGTTCACCCAGTTTCCGCCAAGTCTACCAGCCAGTCACAATGAGCAATACAGGATAGTATGAACAGCATCCTCATGCAGTTTATTTTTTTGTGGCTCTGGGCCATTGTAAAAGTTATATGTATTGTAGGCTCAATTATATTCTCCGTATACTGCCACATGGCATGCCTGTGTGCTGGACTAATGGCAACATTGATAGCCAATGAAATAACACTTGCAAGTAGGATTTATTTTTGTATTCCGGCATATTACATTACATTATAGTATAATCTATGTATGATAGATTTCTTTATAACAAACAATGTATAGTTTTGCTGTACTCTAAGTAGCAGTGTCACTTTTTTTGTCTTTGAAAAGAAAGAATGTTTTTTCTTTACGGGATTGATGAGGGACTTGGAAGTAATGGGCGGCATCATCCCCTACCTTCTCTCTGCCGGATGAGTTCCTCCTTGGTATTGAGTGCTCTCCCTATCATAGGAAGACAAAGAAGAAATGGGAAATTAAATAAAAGAGATAATAATAAAACTTAAGCTTAACTTTAAGATGAATTTATTTTAAAACTTTACAAAACACATTTCCCACTCTAGCTTTGTAAATAGATTTTGTATTAACCTACGCTATTCCAGGTATAAGAAAACCATAGCAAAAGGCACTTTATTTCTAAGGCTCCTCTATATTCTATACGTTTTTTGTAAATTATGGGTCAGATTCAGATACACTTCGATGTCCCGCTGCTCACGATGCCGCCTCTTACGGTAAAGAATCTTCCGCTCATTTTTCTGCACATGTCTATGGGGTGGAGATTTCAGCCTGAACATGGCCCACCTGAGTCTCCACGGACTGTTTGAGGACACATTGCAGTGAATTGAATCTCCTCCTTAAAACTATACATATGCAATATATTAAAATTGAACTTGGACTCAGCAGTTGTTCCTCTGGCTAGATTACCTGAACTAGAAATTGACCCTATGGCAAAATTACTTTATGTGAATTTACTTTTAACATTGCAAGCAAATCTGCTTCCCAATTAACTAAAATTTTGTATGACATTACTTATAGTGCCCACTTGTGTCTGCTGTAGAAATGACAACTTATGTTAGATTACTTCAAAAACCCTTAATAGATGCATATCCATCACCTTTGAGTGGCTTTAAAAATAAATCTCCATGCCAATACGAAGGGATAATTAAACCCTTTCTAATGTGACAAATCAAAGCACAATTTAATGGAATATCCTATTGATATTATTTGGAGTGCATTGCCTCTTATAACCATAGAAATGACCGAAAACAGACAGTATGTGAACAAATTTAGATCTCAAATTCCTGTCACACCCACACGTCTCGCTACATATAGCAATAAACAATAAAAAACCCATACCAACTCAACAACAGGTTGACACAAACGTATTGAATTTAATAGTGTTTACTCTGCTGGAAAGTACATTTCTAGGTGCTTTATGTCTAATGTAATAGAAATCTTCAAACATAACAAAGTGACAGTCCTAGTGACCCCCAGGGCCGCAGAGAGGGGGGGGGGGGCGGCAGGAGAGAAACCCCTCCCCTCCGCTAAAGAAGTGCCCCTACATAGCGGCACTATACTATATAGCAGCCACGGCGCTGTCAAAGATGCGTCTGCGGTGGTGCTGTTTTGGGTGGGGGGGGGGACTAAAAGTCCTGCGTGCACTCCTGGGCGGGTACTAATTGCCAGGACCCGGACCTGCCAGGGGATCCACCAAGGGCCCTTACTGCTGACTTTTTTTTAAAAAAAGTTAAAATATATTTTGCTTCTGCTGTTTTTAATCATTTGGGTGGGGGGAGAAGGCTATTTAACAAAAAACCAACTCATACTCACATCACATGATGGCGGCGCCGGCGTCCCTCCTCCTTCCTCTCAGCTCCATTCACACTGAATATCAGGCATGACGCCATCAAGTCACGCACGACATTCAGTGAGGAGAGGCGCAGAGAGGACCCAGCACGCAAGAAAAAAGAAAGATATAATGGAGGCGTGAAACGCGTTAGCTTCCTAAAGTTTTAGTAGTTTGGATTCTTACTGATATCAGAAAAATCTCGAGCTCTGTGAATTTCTGCACTCACACGCAATAAAGACCACTCTGGAAGCAATGTCACATGGATATACCAACAATTTCATTCCATGTGTACTGGACCTGTGTGGTAATGACACCATGCTCATTTTGATGTGCACCCACTTTAATAGGGCATTTCCCTGAAGCAGCATGTGGGCGTAATTCTATGTAGGCACTAAGAAGGCAATAAGGCACATTAGCACAAAATAAATGACACTACCTTTAGAGCATTCCAGGGATGTTTCAAATCATAATTTGTTTCATATAAACAGATTGTTTCATCACTTTGTAGAAGTAATGCAACATTGCTTAAATCTTGGCAGGAAAACAATCTTCACATGTAGCCGTTGTCCCTGATGTTTTATTAACTGCTGTCATTATCAGTCAGGATGTCCTATATTTCCTATATCCTTTATGTGCATGAGTTGCGTCTACTTTTACATCAAGCGCATTTCATAGCTTTTGGAAGCACCCCTGTGAAATCAATCACTGCTTAGCTTTTGGGTTGACAGATGCTCAAGAAAATGTAGAGTGGAGACGCTAAAACCGTCAGATCAACCAACCAACTTCTACTTTATGTCCATGGTTTTGATTCATTTATGTCATATTAACCATAAGAATGACGGGACATCAGGCCTGGCTGCCTTTATTACATGTGTTACTTTTGTTTGCTTAGAGATTTTCATTACACTGGTCAAAGTGCAGCTGTAAATGCACCTTCCCACAGAAGTGTGTCTGGAAGGTGTACAGTTCATTCCCTTATAGTCTAGCGACAAAACCCGATCTGTGGCACCTCAGCGGTGGTGAACATTTCAAGTATTTTTTGCATAGAGAACACCCCTGTAAAGCCCCCTCTCCACCCTTCATTTAAATAATCCCATTCCACAAAATGAAATCTCACTTCTGGACGTCAGTGGACAGTGAGGCACACTTGGCCGGCAAATGCAAGAAATTTCCAGTAAAACTAGGCACAAAAATAGGTGCGTGATGTCACAAAACAAGCAATTTTTTTATTTTTTGTGGTTTGTAAGTAATCCTTTGTAATTCCAAAATAATATGTTGGGACACACATGTGTGAATAGAGCATACTTGCCAACTCGCCCGGAATGTCGGGAGTCTCCCGAATTCCGGGTAAGTGTCCCGAGAGAGCAGGCAAGTCTCCACGCATCCTGCTCATTGGGAACCAAAATAGGCGATTCGTGGAGAATCACGTCATTTAAGCCCCACAAGAAAATAGTGATTCAGTTGCTGGGGCGGGGCCAAAATTAACCAATTTGCCTCGTCCTCTTTCGCCCTCCCTCCACACTCCCTCCCTGGGATCTCCCGGATGCCAACATCACAAAGTTGGCAAGTTACATTATGTCTATAATGTGTCAACCTGAAGCAGCTGTCTCCAAAAATTTTAAAAATATAAATTTCATGCTGCAAAAGTATAACATAGTGGTGTTTTAACTTATTTGCGGATCTAATAATCATTAAATGGACTCGTGACTAGCATCAGAGAATGTATATATTGGACATAGACTTATTTCATTCCTCTCTACTGGCTATGGTGGTTGTGGCTGCCACCTTTTTGCTTTCTCTGGATCATATTTTTGGTCCTTTAGGACCTGGCCACAATCAATTATATATACCCCTTGCCACCAGGCCACCTCTCTAAGCTAATGTGTTCTGAGAGGAGAATTACAACTGAAAGAGACAAAAAGCAGAGTGCTGTGAGATGACAAAGGAATTGTGTTAAGGGAAGGCAATTAATGGCACCTCTCCTAAATGTACACTACTAGCATGATCATAGAAGTTAGACAAATTCCTATAACAAGAATATTTTTATACATTCACCCTTAATGTTCACACTAAAAAATACAAATGAAATAAAAATAAATGACTATATTCCCTTCAAATTGATATAGAGGATATTCTATAAAAGTGGAAAATAATCTTAAAAATGTCTAATGGAAGAACTGTACAATTTTATACCATATTCTATTACAAAAATATTTAATTAGGATGTATACGATTTTTGCTGTATTTTTATAGGAAAATTGACATTTGTTGCTTTATTCTCTTCAGAAAGCATAATTCCCTACTTTTTAAAAAGGAAAATTACTAAACATCATGGGTCTGATTCATCAAGACACGTATCTGCCGAATTTTGAGCATATTTTACTTAAAATCACTCTGCGTATGCCCAGACCCGGGACATACGACAGTAAACGCAGCCCTTTCTGTTCCGTCTTCAAGCGCAAAGGACACTTACAACAGCCTACAATTTAGGGGAGTGAACAGGGCAGGGACGGGGCGTTTTTCTGTAGTCAATTTACAGTAAAGGTGTGCCAAACTCAAGTGTGCGCAGCCACGTCCGAATCAAGCTGTGAGCATCGCAAAGTTACTTTTTTTTCTGCCACATTTCTTGCTCCAACTACAGAGCTAGTCTAAAACAAGAGTACTAGTAATAACAGTCTTGTATGTATGCTATAACATGTGTTTGCAAACAGAAACAACTGTAAAAATGTTTTTTTATGTTCAGTAGACATTAAGAAGATCCTAATAAATGTATTTCATGGAGGTGGAGGAGTATAAATACAGCTTTATTTTATTTTTTTTACTGTTTTTTCATGAATGTCTTAATTATTAACTGGTGACATTAATTCTCTTTTTTGTTTTCTGTGCGTTCGATGGCAAATTTATAATCCACATAGGCTTTGGATGTATTCTACAGTGTCTTGAGTAGTAGAGCACACCAGGGGGCAAATGTATCAAGCTGAGAGTTTTCCGGGGGGTTTGAAAAGTGGAGATGTTGCCTATAGCAACCAATCAGATTCTAGCTATTATTTTGTAGAATGTACTAAATAAATGATAGCTAAAATCTGATTGGTTTCTGAAACCCGCCGGAAAACTCTCAGCTTGATACATTTACCCCCAGACCTTCTCCCGAATTCATCAGCACACGTGTCTTGAGATCCATTCCTTGTTGAATTCGGGAGTGCGCAGAGCCGATTTTCGTGTGTTCTAAAACAAATGAACGTTGCGCTCAGTGTGCGCGCCTTGAGGAATCAGGCCCTACATGTATTCTCTAAAAGTGAAATTTTATTGTGGGGTTAGTGGAAGAAAAATATGTTATAAAGTTGTGGAATATGGAATACAAAGAATTATAATCCTAAAGACAAGTTATAGCACAGTGTCATCACCTACCAGAGATGTGGAGCGTTTTGTCCGAAAGCGCAACTGCTTTTCAAATGATTCAGAGAATTCTTGTATGGAATTTGATCGTTTTTTCTGTCCCTTGCTCTCAGGCACTGAGGCGTCTACTGAGATGACTTTGCTTATTTTGGTGTGGTTGTTGCATTTGCTGTCCTTATCCTCTCGAGGCTCCTTGTAGCCCTTCAGATATACTGGAGCCGGTGCCTTGGAAACCAAATGAAATCTGTTCACATGCATTGCAGAGAGTTGGGCCTGGAAAGAGCATGAGGCACATCAGTTACCATACAGCAAACTATTATTATATAATATGTATTTATAAAGCACCTACATACTAACTGTATGCAAATTGAACATTATTATTAACATTTATTTATATAGCGCCTGCATTTTCTGTAGTGCATTAAAATTGAGAGCAAACACAGTAATAAAACAAGACTTGGGGCTAGATTTACTAAGCTGCGGGTTTGAAAAAGTGGGGATGTTGCCTATAGCAACCAATCAGATTCTAGCTGTCATTTTGGAGAAAGTACTAAATAAATTAAAACTGGAATCTGGTTGCTATAGGCAACAACCCCACTTTTTCAAACCCGCAGCTTAGTAAATCTAGCCCTTGGTCTTAACAGACAGACAAATAGGTAAGTGGCCCTGCTGGTAAGCTTAAAATCTATAGGACAATAGGGGGCTGGTTCAATTCAATGTGCCACGGACAGGGCCGGATTAAGGGAATGGAGGGCCCCGTGAGGCCCTCAATGTGAGCCGCCCGCCGCCCCCCGTGAGGCCCCGCCTCCCAAGCACTTACCCAAGAAGTGCAGTCCTCCTTCCGTGGCGCGCTGTAAGCTCCTTACTGAGGAGATCTTGCGAGAGTTCCCAAACTCTCGCGAGATCTCCTCAGTAAGCAGATTACTGAGCGGCGCCGGAGACGGAGGACTGCACTGACAGTGCTCAGCAGCATTGATCGGGCTGGGGGCGCCCCCGCCCCCGGACCAATCAATAATGCTGCTGAGGACTTTGAAGGGCCCCCTGGATGCCCGAGGCCCCTGGGATATAGCCCAGTTAGACCTCGGGTTAATCCGGCCCTGGCCACGGAGTGCCTCTGGCATGGTCATGAAAGCACATACGTGGCAATGCAGCATCGCTAATATATTTCCTTGGACCCCATAGAGGTGCGCATGAAAATTCATAATGTTCAGGCGTACCGTAGAACCTGGAAATGTGCACAGCCGGACATCGCGGTGATGACCCGCGGCACATCACTTTGCCCTTAGGAGTTTGATACATGAAGTTAAAGGCCACATATTGCATATTGGTCCAGCCAGATTGCAAGGTTAAACATTGCTATGTGGGACTAAGTGATCCAGTCACACAGAAATGTGGGTAAACTATGATAACAATGCCAGAGCATTCTATCTAGAAGAGATGTGTACAATGCAAAATTGGCATGTGCATCTGGTTTGTATGGTGCACCAGCCATGCGTTGTATGGTGAACCAGCCATGCGTTGCATGGTGGACCAGCCAAGCGTTGAATGGTGGACCAGCCTTGCGTTGTTTGGTGGACCAGCCTTGCTTTGTATGGTGGACCAGCCATGCTTTGCATGGAGGACCAGCCATGCTTTGCATGGTGGACCAGCCATGCTTTGCATGGTGGACCAGCCATGCTTTGTATGGTGGACCAGCCATGCTTTGTATGGTGGACCAGCCATGCTTTGAATGGTGGACCAGCCATGCTTTGAATGGTGGACCAGCCATGCTTTGAATGGTGGACCAGCCATGCTTTGTAGGGTGAATAGCATTAGGAGACCCCTTTTTCAGTACCTAGACTTTTGTTTTTATTGCTGCTACTATGGCAACCTGTTGAAACATTTTGGAATCACATAAATAATGTGTCAATAAAACAGTTTGGCCATCAGTATTTTTGTTTTCATGGGAATGCCAGTAAATAACATTTTAAAAAGTTGTCAACTCCTGTCCCTTGTGCCAATCCAGCATCTCATTCAGTTTTCACAGATTGGCCCTAAGCATCTTTCATTACCACAGATGTGCTTATTGATTTTGAAACATTTTTTTACCATGAGATCATTGCAAATAAATTAGCATGCTGCATTCCACCACATTAAGGGGTATATTTACTAAAATGCTGGTTTGAAAAAGTGGAGATGTTGCCTATAACAACCCATCATATTCTAGTTATCATTTATTTAGTGCATTCTACAAAATGACATCTAGGATCTGATTGGTTGCTATAGGCAACATCTCCACTTTTTCAAACCCGCAGTTTAGTAGATATACCGCTAAGGGGTTGATCTAAGGTGGTTACAAATTTTTACTTTAGCATGTTATTACAGCAAAAATTGAATTGCACAGTGCACTTTACTGCAAAAAAAATATGTACATAACATGCCAGTTTTGGCAGAAAAAAAAGCTTTACTTGCAGCATAGAGGTCAATGGTAAAATTATATCATTTAGTTTTTAGCAAATCAAAAAGGTAAATATTTATTACACATGGTAAGGCAAACTAAATATATATCAAGCCCAACTTACGCTTTATATGACTCTATATAGCCAATATGCCAACATATAACTATTATACAGTGCACCGCAACGCATTTCAAACCACACTTACTGGGGTATAAGGGTGTAAGATTTAGTGGCACTAACTTTTATACAGTTAAAATTTGCCACATACAAAGATGGCCACAGAACAGTTAATTACCAGCTGTCAAGGAGCAATATTGAATGTATTTATTGTTTACTTCTCCAATGTGCTAGATTTGATCTATATAGTTACAAAGTGCTATCCAATTTCTTACGTACACGCCACATTACTTTGGAACTGCAGAGTGGAGAGTAAGGCAGCAGGTGGGGAGGAGTATGGTGAGCACAGGTAAAGCGAGGGGGGGTTTACTAGTGCCTGGGAACCCCCCTCCAAGACTGGGGCACTGTATAATTGAGGTGGCTGGACCCTGCCCCAGCTTCACACGGCTCTGCTTGAAAAGGGAGAGCTGCGTGCACCTAACAGTAGTGCACGCAGCATTGCCAATGTATATAATAGGGATAGGAAGAGTTGGAGAGCAGCCAAGCACTGTCTAAATTTATAGCCACGCCCCCATGCATGTGGTCACGCCCACCGGCGGCGTGGTGTGGAAACCCCTCTCTACAAATCCTGCGTTTGACCCTGTGGTGAGAGAGTAAAGAGCATGTGTGGTACAGTGAAAATGGTGAAAAAATTAATTCTTAATGTGCATGATATGATGAAAGAGTGCAGGAACCAGAAGCATAATCAGAACAGGTCTATGTTATCAACAGAATTATCAGGCAATAATTGATAAAGCGCTGGAATACTGGCATATAGCAGAATTCTTCTTAAATACTTTTCAAAAACCATCCACAGTGCACAGTCCAGATTGGTCACAAAGACCATTACTGACACCACAGTGTCTGTGCAACCTTAAAGAACATCCGGGACATCCACACATCATCATCATCATCATTTATTTTTATAGCGCCAACATATTCCGTAGCGCTTTACAATTGGGGACAAACATAATAAACTAATAAACAAACTGGGTAAAACAGACAAAGAGGTGAGAAGGCCCTGCTCGCAAGCTTACAATCTATGGGACAATGGGAGTTTGACACATGAGGTTAAATCTACATTTTGCATTTTGGCCCAGCCAGACTGCAAAGGTAAAAGTGACTCATAAGCTAAATGAACCCGTCACACAACAATGTTGGTCAGGGGGTAGTTATCTTGTGTGAAATTGTGTAACAGGCTAAAGGTAGCGAGGCTAAGAGGGTGGCTGAGGAATATTATAAGCTTGTCTGAAGAGGTGGGTTTTCAGAGCACGCTTGAAAGCTTGTAGACCAGAGGAGAGTCTTACTGTGTGAGGGAGAGAATTCCATAGAGTGGGTGCAGCTCGAAAAAAGTCCTGTAACCGGGAATGGGAGGATGTAATGAGGGTGGATGAGAGACCCAGATCTTGTGTAGAACGGAGTTGCCGAGTTGGGAGATATTTTGAGACAAGAGAGGAGATGTATGTTGGTGCAGCTTTGTTGATGGCCTTGTAGGTTAGTAAAAGTATTTTATATTGGATTGGTACAAAACAGGCAGCCAGTGTAGAGACATACAGAGTGATTCAACAGAGGAAGAATGATTTGCAAGGAAAATCAGTCTTGCCGCAGCATGCAAAATAGATTGCAGAGGTTTGAGTCTGTTTTTGGGAAGACCAGTAAGGAGGGAATTGCAATAGTCAATGCGGGAGATGATGAGTGCATGAATTAAGGTTTTTGCAGTGTCTTGCGTGAGATATGTGCGAATTCTGGAAATGTTCTTTAGATGTATGTAGCAGGATTTAGATATAGAGTCAATGCGGGGAACAAAGGATAGGTGTGAATCAAGGATTACACCTAGGCAGCGAGCTTGTGGGGTGGGATTTATTGTCATGTTATCAACAGAAATAGAAATGTCAGGTATGCTCTTGTTGGTGGGTGGGAATATTATTAACTCTGTTTTGGAAAGATTAACACACATGTGTCAATTGGGAGTAAATACCAGGGGGTAAATGTATCATAGTCCAGTTTTTGCATCCCGCGCGAGATCGGCGAGATGACAGCTAAAATTTAAAGCGGCGCTGCCTTGTAAATGGAAACTTGCCTTTACAAGGCAGCGCCGCTTTAAATTTTAGCTGTCATCTCGCCGATCTCGTGCGGGATGCAATAACCAGACTATGATACATTTACCCCCAGATCTAACTGCATATACCCCCAAGGGTGTTAGCTGGTAGCAACCATAGATGAATAGTAATAATAATGCAATATTTTAGAAAATACTTGTGTCTATTCATTTACTCCACACTAATCACAGAAAGCACCCTAAGATTGCATGTGTACAGGCCTATAGGTGGCCACATACAGGCCAATTCTACTGTGCACACAAAGATAGACAAATTAGAGAAATCCAGTCATTTGTCCACAAAGTCCAACGGCTGGTCACTTCAAGCATAACTGGTCCCTGATGTATAAAGACATCCTTTCACGTGATTTTTTAAAATATAAATTGGAAAAAAATCGGAAAAGTTTAAATTAATTATCGTGATAGTAGCCTGGACTTTGAAGTGACATTGTGACACTTTCCACCATGCTCAATAGCAGCTGGGCCACAAAGCATTTTTAGGGGCAGTTCCAGAAGCCGAATTGTTGGAGTGCTCCTTGTTGTGCAATAGGCCGCCGAGAGCTACTGAGAGCCCTGGTGTGGTCACTTGGCGCAAGGGGGTGAGAAAAGTACTGACTCTCCTAGGTAGCGTATGTCGGTTCATCAGAAGCCAGTGCTGGAAACAAGCTACTTGTCTGTGCAGTCCCCACCTATCATAGCCGAATCATCCATTAGGAAACCTAGACTTCCAGCTAGGGTCCAGTGGGCGCCTAGGGGCCCAGAAAACCATAACTCATTTTTATGTTTTGGCAAATGGAAATGGTAAGCAGCAGGGGCAGATCTAGGAAATTGCTATACCCGGGGCTATGTAAGGGGGGGGGGGGGATTTAGGCCCCGCCCCCTTTCCGACTTCTAAGGCTGCCGGCGGCTGCACAGTATGTGCAGGTCCGCTCGGCAGTGACAGTGTGCTGCCCCGCTGCTCTGATTGTGTTTAAAACACAATCAGAGCAGCCGGGCAGCACACTGTCACTGCTGAACGGACCTGCACAGTGTGCAGCCGCCGGCAGCTAGCCCCCGCTAGGGGGGGGCGATCGCCCCAATCACCCCCCCCCCGGATCCGCCACTGGTAAGCAGGTTCAAACCAGAATGCTGCCTAGGGCTCCATTGGGACTTAATCTGTCTCTGTCAGGTGCCGTCTCCGCGCTCTCCACAGGCGCCGTAGACGGACACCTTCTCTCCGTAATTCACGTCCTGTTGCCTAGCAGCAGAACTCTATCTCTGCTCACCTGTCTGCAGCAAGCATGTCTAAACCGCCTAAATCTCCCTAACCCAATCAGGAGGCACATTAGGGTATATAAGGCAGTCTCTGACACATGTCTAATGCCAGAGTATTGGTTCTTCCAGCTCCAGCATGGTTGTTCCTGTGTTTCTCCTGTGTATTGACTCCTTGGCTATTGTTTGACTTCTCTTCAGGATCATCCCTTGTTCTTTGCTGCCCGCACTGGTTTTGACCCTTGGACTGTTCCTGACTACGATTTGCCTTCTCTCCGTTGTACTGTGCTCCTCTGGTTTCGACTCGGCCCGTTTGACTACTCTCCATTCACTGCACTGGTAACTATCTGGGAGAACCGCGACCTGCGCATCACACGCAGCAAAGCCCAAACCTCCTTGCAGGGGTCCCTGGTGAACACCGGTGGTGCGTTAGACTCCGCGCCTCTCAGTTTAGTTGTGCTAATACCAGTCAGTGATATTCCTAGTGAAAGGCGTGACAGTCTCTGCCTACTATACTGCTAATCTGTGGAAGTGTAGAGCAGATGGGGTCAGAACCCAATGCACCCCACCATCGTCATCATTGCCAGGCTACCAACAATTAGTGCATAACAGGGTCTGCTTATAACTCTTAGGCTTCATTTTATGAAGTAAGCAGGAATCAGCTCTTTCAGATGGATGAAGCTGCCTGTAGCATAATACGTCATAGCATTTGAAGCCTCCACAGTGCTAACAGCTGAAGAGAAGATAACACCAAATGGAGTGTGAAGTGGGAATAGATGGGAAAGACAGTCCGAAGGATGCATAGCTGTGTGTTACCCAGAGCTACCACATTAAAAATATTACTGATGTACCTTCAAAACTAAAGCTTGCAGATAACATGTTATATTATCAAAAATGTATATTTCTATATATTTAATGGACACCACTTGTTTAAAATTGGACATGCCATTTTTCTATCCATAGAGTATATTTCACCATTGGTATAGGAACTGACTGGAGTTGTAAACATCTTATTTCCAGCCTTTTAATGTAATCTTTCATCTAGACATATAAAAGTGGTAGTAAAATGTTAAAAAACAAAATTGATTGTTAGTAGTCAGTTCGTAGGGATCAATGATCACTAGAAGTCATTTTGTTTCATAATGATTACAACACAGGTTAGGCTACAAACAATCGTGTTTCAGGCACATTAGATTACTGATCACGTTATGTTTTCCCCTTTGGAAATATTTTTACAGCAGGACAATGTTCTGATATGCATGTTTTTACCCAGAATCCCTTAGCTGAACCATTGTGCAAATTAAACCATGGGATCACTTTAATCTGACAAACTGCATATTTTCAAACTCTCAGTACTCTCAGTAGAGATATGAAATAGGAACCGAATGAAAGAATAAACTAAGATCTCGTTGGTGTTGTAAGTAGAGCACCACAAGATTTAAAGATTATCCTCTTTACAGATAACACTAAACTGTACAGTGATAAAAATGCAGTATGTAATTTTTGTACAGAAGGATTTAGAACATTGGGAACATGGCATTCTGTCATAATATCTCGGTTACATTAAAGCTTAATAGCACGGACACAGAGAAAGCCTTCCAAGGGAAGATTACAGAAGTGGTTGCTGTAATGTTAGGGGAATGTAACAAATGCAAAATTTCAACAGTGTGTCTGGATACTTATTACAGTATCACACTCAGTAATCCCTTAAACAGATTTCAATCAAACCAACATGAAACTGACTGATCATTTTGGTATGATGAATGTCAGCTGAATATGCCATTTAACAACTTTCTTTTTTTTTTAAATTTTGCTCTTCTAGGACCGAGGAAAATTCTGACTAACACAAATCACAATGTAACATTTTAAATACATGTATAGAAGTTTCCATATGTTTACAAAGCTGCATTCTTGCAGTAGTACTATAGTACAGTAGTTATTGCTGTCTATGGTGATCTGTTACATTTTTACTATCTAGTGAACCAGATCTGCTCCAAATATAGAACCATTCAGCAACATAAAAGTAAACTGCATTGTGTCTGCCCTCGACTGCACTCTGAAGCCCTGACAGCCAGGATGGTCCAAAGATATCAGTGCTGCTATATATATGGCATGGAAACCCCTTTAACACAGCATATAGGAACATCTCTCTGGGCCCTGTGTTTTGGAGGCCTACACTGCACTACAAGGAGTGAGATGAGTCAGGGGACAGCTGCCCTTCTGCATGGTACAATTGCACAATTTGGACTTTCTTGGGCCAGGCCACTTCCATCCACAAAGTTGAAGGCTTCACTTGGTGTCAGAGGATGATCACCGGCCAGTATGTTTGTGTTTATTAAGGACTAGTGGCCCAATCAGAATGGCTGCACAGACATAGCAAAGGTGGGATTTTATTCACTGGAAATTACTCCTACTACACATGTGCATATTAGGTCACACAACTTTGTCTATAGATTAGCACCAAATATTATTGAATAAAACAAACACAAAACAAATCCGCTCACGTCTGTGCAGGTTGACCCCAGACTGGCCAGGCCTGGCGAGCCGTAAGACTCCTCTTACAGCTATCAGCCAGTATTGTTGGGGAGCTGATTGTCGATACATTGTGCGGACAAAGACTTTCTAATGTTGCGCTAAGGAACAATAGGAAATCTTCATAATAAATAGACACCCCATACTGTATAGCGCGCAGTGTAATATTCAAAAATATGTTCATTCAAAATAAATTGTTGTCTTAGTGGGAGGGTTATTTTTTTCATAAATTTATTAAAAAACGGAGAAAGTAAAATTTTATTTATAAGTAGTATTTTATATCAATAAGTTCTAAGCAAAAAACAGTGAATAGTCTGTAGAAATATATTTTTAAATATCATGGATTAATTAATATAGTTGGAAAGGAAATTCAATTTGCTGTCATATGAAGCAGCTGGAGTGATAACATACAACGGAATGTCAGAACAATGTCTCATATTACATTAGAAGCAGTCTAAAATTTATATATATTTTTATTTGCTGTTTGGCCAAAAAATGGCAAAAAGTCAGAGGGGATTTAAAAGGGGGGTAACAAAACCGCAGCAGAATATACAAAAATAGCAACATTGTATTTACACAAGCTTCTGTATGATTTGAACTATAACTTGGTAATTTTGCACGATGTAAACAATTACAAAAAGTCCCAGCTGCCACAATAACAAATGTTACCATGAAAAGTGTTAGAAATGTATGGTTGTGTAAAATAAAAGTATCCTGCACATTTATATATGCTTGTCAGTTTTATAAATCATGTCAGGATGAGAAAAATACAACTCGGGAGAACTATAATTTATTTTTAATGCAAAAAAAAATTCTATAAAATGATAGCTAGAATCTGATCTCCACCTATCAAACCCCCCCAGAAACTCGCAGCTTGATATATTTACTCCCAAGATGTTCAGGAAACAACGAGTCAAAATAAATTAAGTTTTAAACATATTTCTAGTTTTAAGGTATGATGGTTTGCAAGATGTACTGTATGTCTATACATATATGTAAAGCAGTCTAATGTATTATTATTATTATTATCAGTTGGGCGCCACAAGGTTTCCGCAGCACCGTACACAGTACAAACAGTAGACCATACAGGGTGACAAAGTACAGAACAATAAACACAAAGTAGATATCTATAAAACAGAGTTACTTTTATGTCAACTATAAGTAAAAACACTAAAGGAAATATTATTCAAACTTAGGACAAGTCTTTGGAAGTTATAAGTTTGAAGTGTTCAATTCCAGTAAGAACGATAATCTACTTATCAAATGATCTATATAATGACTTATAGCTTCACACAGAACTGAATAATTCAATATTTGGGGTCAGGCTTACAGGAACAGTGCATACAGTCGGCATAGTCGGCAGGAACAATACAAACATCAGTGGTAGCTCCCATTTAAATCCAACAATTTCACCATTTTGGTTCCTTTGGTTCACCCAGAATGTAATAAAGTCATTTCCAATTAAGCCCCAAATTAGTAAAAAAAAGGAACCTTTCATTACTCCAGAATAACAGGCATCACCCTTGACAACTGCATATTGTTACATGGTAAAGTCAGCAATCATTAATGACTGCAAAACAACATAATGACATAGACTAATCAAGGTTCGGTGACAGTTATTTTGGTATTTATAGGATTTTTGTTTTGTATTTGTAAAATCCTTAAGAATCTGTGAAACACGGACGCTTGATATGTTGTATTCATTTCAATGTTTTGATTGTAAATTTGTATGGTTTAAAATGTGTCCATTCCCTTTTGGTAGACCTCTCCCTTCCTTGATGACCCCCTCTCCCCTCTCTCTTTTCTGTACCGCCCTAATTTCCTTTTTGAAAAACTTCAATAAAAATTATTGATGGAAAAAAAAATTCTGTGTAACACTAAACATGAACACATTGAAAAACAGTCACAAAATGAATACAGATTAATGAATCAATTAAATGATTAATTCTATCCACAAATCCTCAAAAAAACTGTAAAATTCAGATTTGATGTAATCTATAAGCAGTGCTAAATTAGTAGTGGTTTTACTATACTAGTGTAGTGGATTTTCCATAAATTGGTAATTGTGCATCCTATATGTTTATTGTGTCTCTCTACCCAATGTAACATTTTTACATTATTTTTTAATGGAAAAAGTAGTTGGTTTTAAAAACAAAATTCAACATAAAACCATTCTGGACTATCCCCGATCCATGTTGCTCTCTGTGGGCTCCTGATGTGCCTATATGGTAAATATTATCCTGCTATAAGTAACAAAGATAATCAAAGTCTAGTATTATCGCAACATGATCAAATTCATACCACTAGTGCACCAGCTGTATAGATTCTTGAAACACTTAAGACTAACAATTTAAACCAAAGAAAATATATACAAACAGATAATACGATTTGAGGGCAAATTTTTGCAATTATTACAGGAAGAGAAAATTGAGGACAAAGCTCATTGGTAATGATAATTTTCTGCTTTTAATTTAACACTAGATTTGCACTAAAAGCAATAAATTAAAAATGTTAACAAAGTAACAAAAACATTTCCAAATGTAAAAAATGACACCTGGCACCTGGACAGACAAGGATTTGGCTTGTCAGTTATTTGTTTTTTATATTTATTTCATATCATTTCTGTTTGGATTTTTTAAGCATACAAAGGAAAGAAAGCTTAATATGCCACCAAAACATATTATTTATGGTGCAGTACACACATATGTATATTTATGGTTTTTTATTATGTTGTGTACTGTACCATGGGATTTTTTCTGCTTTGTGCTTATTATGCTCTGTACTATACCATTGGGTTGTTTTCTGCTTTGTGCTTATTATGCTGTGCATTATACCATTGGGTTGTTTTCTGCTTTGTGCTTATTATGCTGTGTACTATACCATGGGATTTGTTCTGCATTGTGTTGATTATGTTGTGTACTATACCATGGGGGCGTTTTCTGCTTCGTGTTTATTATGTTGTATACTATGCAATGGGGTTGTTTTCTGCTTTGTGTTGATTGTGTTGTGTACTATACCATGGGGTTGTTTTCTGCTTCGTGATTATTATGTTGTATACTATGCAATGGGGTTGTTTTCTGCTTTGTGTTGATTGTGTTGTGTACTATACCATGAGCTTGTTTCTGCTTTGTGTTGATTATACTGTGTACTAAACCATGGGGTTGTTTTCTGTGTTGTGCTTACTATGCTATGTACTATACTATGGGGGTGGTTTTCTGCTTTGTGTTGAATATGTTGTATATTATACCATGGGGTTGTTTTCTGCTTTGTGCTTATTATGCTGTGTACCATACCATGTGGTAATTTTTTGCTTTGTATTTACGCTTTAGTAGCCTTCTCTATTATTTAAAATGTCTTTTCTTTTGTGTATAAACCAGCAAGGAAAACATAAATTGTATTAAAGCAAACAAAAATCAGAGGTTAAAAAAAGTGATACACAAAAAATGCTAATATGTCTATAATCTCATAATGACTACCGACTTTTCAAAATCAGCTATTTTTGCAAATAATGTAAATGCCTTATTTCAATAGTTTTTCAGCCGAGTTAACTTTTTGTAGCTTGTTATGACAGAAACACAAGTGTGGAAGCATTTATGGACCAGTAGAATGGTATTTCAGACACACAATAGAAAATTCAGAACACAAAGGAAGACAACTGAAGAGAACTAAACATAAGTATGGGATTCCAACATGCAAGGAGTAGATATCATATTATATGAAATACAATTAGACTTGCCATGTACTCAGGTTTTCCTACAGCAGTCTCATGTTTCCCCACCTGAAATGTTTAACTCACAATAAATATGTTCCCACAATTCAGACTCCTGCAGCACCATACTAAAAGGACAGATTGGAATAGGTTCCTATAACTGTCTTACTTCGTTTGTGACCCAAATGGAAGTTTTGATGGATTTTATGGCCTGGACAAACTTCAGGTGTGTCTTGAGTGTCCGATTTTATTCTTTAAAAATCGTGGGAGTCCTAAGTACAAAAAGTAGATTTATGGTTCATTAAATGTATTTACAAAACCTTCTCAAGTCTCTCTCATAAATAATGAGTTATATTTCTAGTTTGTCTTTAACTTTTTCATGTCAATGTTGAAGTGTTAGCTGTCAGGACATTATGGTGAGATGGCTCCGTGTAAGGAAACCTACCGGGCAAGGTAGAGATGCTCTCCTTTCCGACAGAGCGCAAGACTGGCGCTTTCTGTGACCCCTGGCATCTTTCTCATTCTCTTTAATCCCGCTGTGACCCCAAAAGCTGCTCATCCATTTGGCAAAGAGGATATCATCATCGTCTTCCTCGTATTCCATGTACAACTGGCCCAAGTTGGGTGATCTCCCACCAGCACAGAGAATGGCCAGGACAAGTTGTTGAGTGTTCCTGACAACTACAGAGCTGCAAGCTAGTGAAAGGTTTAGATCATTTTAAACCACCCCCCTCTTAAGCTGACTTTAAGGAGGGTGAAAAAAAACCAACTAAGCAGCAGTTCTAGCCACGGTCTTTATATAAGCCAATCCCTTGTAATCTATTTATCATAGGGGCAGGCAGAGGTTTTTTAATCTTTCCATTATATTGATTCCAAAGTCACACAGCCTAAAGGGTGCGAACTGCAAGTGCATTGTTTGGTCCAGCTTCCCTGCTGTCTGCTGCATCTATCTGTCGATAGCTGTCAAGTTTAGCAGACAAGAACATGCCTTCAAGGTACAGTATGTGCTAGGATTTCAATGAGGCATCAGCTATGAAAATTGGAACGGACGTATTGACAATTGCCAGAAACTGGCAGAGTTGTTGTGGAGAATTAACAGGCACAGATGAGTGCCCAACCAGTGTGACAGCTATTACTAGAGATCTAAATAAAACTTCATGTGAAATCTGCTGCACAGAGACAAACAGCAGCCTCTTCCCTTCTTCCTCACTCAATTGATATGTTATTAACAAGCACGAAAGCTGGCTCAGAACTTAATGAGCTCTTAAGTTTGGAGCAATAACACTGAAAAGCATTTTAGTGACTCAGATCCAAGTGGCAGCTACTTAAAGTCCTCAGTCTATGTACTGATATATCAGGCGTCAGAAAATAGATTATAAGCTGTGTGATACAGGGACACAGATGCACAGCATATTTATACCACATGGCCCATACATAGATCACAAAAATGTCCACTTTACGTATCATTTTAAGACATTTTGGTCTGGGATTCAAAGGTAACTCAAAATAAGTTTTCCTTTAAAATCTTTATGCTGGATATAATCACTTACTAGAATTATCTATATTCAGCCTTATTTTCTCATCATAATGTGTGAAACAATTGAATCTGACAATTGATGCCTTTTGGAAATTTCAATCCTTTTATGTGCCCAACACAATTAGGTACAGTTAAGAAAACTGGTGTAAAGGTGGCATTGTCCATAGCAAACACATGCTTGATTTAATTATCTAAACAACAAAAGAAAAACGTGAGTTGGAATCTAATTACTTGCTATGGGTGACACCACCATTTCCCTTTCCACTGGTTTTCCTAAATATCTGCAAATATGTCACAAAGGCAGAATTAACACTATTTTGCACATTTTTCCATGTTAGTGAATGATCTTTCTAAATAAAATAGCCAAATAAGGGTAATATAGATATGTTAACATTAGGCTCCCCGTTAATATTACATAGAAAATTGTGTTCCTTCAAAGAACAAGTTTACATACACGCTCAAGCCCCACAGCTTGCACTGGCAGAGAGCAGCTCATGAAAGTTATGAATGATTAGACTCCTATCTCATACATTCTTTCATCCTGTTCTTGTTATTATAACTGTAAAAATGACAAATGTTTATGACCGAGATGGAATTCATAAGAAAGCGTGAGATGAATAGAGGAGCACAGGAATAAAACCGTCCGGACTGCATGCCACTCAATAATGTCTGTTTAAGCTGTAACCGGAATAGTGCCACTGAATTACTTGTATTTAGAGTTGTGACTGCCACAGTTGCTAGTGGCACACTATCAGGGCTGCCATCAGAATTCGTGGGGCCCAGTACAAATGAAACAGGCAGGGCCCCCCCCCTGTGAACACCCCCCCTGATGAACCCCCTTTCCCGGTGAACAAACCCCCTGGTGAACACCCCTATCCCCCCCAAGAACAACCACCTTAATTAATGACATTAAGGGAGAAAATAACTGTTATCCCTCAAGACCTCTAGAAATACAACGTACCCCATTATCATACTTTTTAAAAATGATAGTATCCGCACGGAGTTAGGATAAACCTCATTCCTATAATTATTACAATATTTAGGTGCTTCTCCCATTGTCACGGTGACAGCCAGGCTGGAGACGTCGGAGACTGGAGGAAAGGACAGCGGGCCCCCTGGTAAGTGTGTACCGCTGGGCACCCTGGTGAGCCCAGGCCCGGTACAAGAGTACCCCCTGTACCCCCCTGATGGCGGCCCTGCACGCTACATGGCCTGCAAATTTGAATGCTCCACTTCCCCTGTTTTTTTTTTTTCATTCTTGGGTGGTACATGGGGGCCCACAAAATTTTGCTGTGGGACTCACAAATGTCTCCTTAAATCCCAGCTTGTATTAATTTATTTTAATGGGCACATTGAATAAACATAAACAGAATAATTGTACAAGAAAAAAACAGATACGATGGACTTGCTAATAAAGAAAGCATTAAAAAAGTCATAAAACACCATTAACAATCAGTACTGAAGACTTATAGAGACGTTTGTGTTATATATGGCTCGGTATCATGATTCTCCCTTTGTACAGCTTAATAATCAGCTGGAATTCTATCACACCCAGAGTGGCACATAACCAGTGATAAAAGATATGCATGTTGGCACTTCTAATGCTGTACTGGAATGCAAGGGCTAATGTCAGCAGACTACATGAACATTACACAAGTAAAACACTTAGATATACTTTTTATTTTCTAGAAATTAGCAACAATAGTTAATGCTGTTCATATTCATCTAGCCAAAAACCTTCCTCATTATTTATACTAGGAATTTTTTATTATGTTGTTGTTGATAAGGTAGCCAAAAAATACAAACATTGCATGCGTGTCAACATTATCATTTGGAAAATCAACATAAAACAGATCACATTCCTGACCACCCATAACTATAGCCAGATCTACAAAGACCAAGTTGATTTTCTGTTAAGCAATACACCCTTTGGGGAGCCTAGGTCACCAAACGGGTGAATTGCATTACAAGGAGCTTTAGCTCTGCTTCTTTGTGGCTAGTACCTCCCCCTGGATCAGCCACCAATGTGTACTGCACTGATGATCTGTTCCCCACCTACCATTCCCTCCATGCCCTTTATTTTACTCCTCATTCCCTCTCCACTCATTCCACTTGCTCTTCACACAGACTGGTGTAGGGACCAGAAAGCTTTCTTCAAGGATCGGTAAGTGTCTTGGGGATGTGGAGGGGTGTATTAATGTTATGTGGTGATGTATATTAAATCTGTGTGGGGACTGGTACTGGGATATCAATGTTATGTGGTGACTCTACTAAATGTGGAGGCTAGTTGATGTTATTAATGTTATGTGGTGAATCATTTTAATTGTGGGGCCAATAATGTAATTATTAGCTGGTGGGGCTAATAATATATTTTATAGCCATTATATGCAATGAGGGATATCTCAGGATATTTCATGTCAAAGCTGGTTGGGGGTTAAAGGACTATTTATTAAATGTGAATTATATTAATTAAATGAGACTTACTAGGGGAAGGGGGCCTATTTATTAAACATAAATGCTATTAATTTAAGTTTGGGGTAGACATAATTATTAATTGTAGTTGCTATTGTCGGGGGTTGGATGGAGGGGAAGGGGTGGAGTGTTCACTTGTTGCTTGTCTGTCGGTCCAGGAGATAAATAATACTATATACACATCAGCCACAACATTAAAAACAGCTGCCTAATATTGTGTAGATCCCCCTCGTGCTGCCAAAACAGCTCTGACCCGTTAAAGCATGGACTCCACAAAACCTCTGAAGGTGTCCTGTAGTGTCTCACACAAAGACATTAGCGGAAGATCCTTTAAGTACTGTAAGTTGTGAGTTGGGACCTCCATGGCTCGGGTTTGTTTTTCCAGCACATCCCACAGATGCTCGATCAGCTTTAGATCTGAGGAATTTGGAGGCAAATATCAACACTTTTAATTCTAGGCCATGTTCCTCAAACCATTCCTGAACAATTTTTGCAATGTGGTAGGGCGCATTATCCTGCTGAAATAGGCGACTGCCATAAAGGAATACCATTGTCATGAAGGGCTGTACTTAGTCTGCAACAATGTTTAGGTAGGTGCTACACGTCATAACAACATCCATATGAATGCCAGGACCCAAGGTTTCCCAGCAGAACATTGCCCAGAGCATCACACTGACCCCGTCGGCTTGCCTTGTTCCCATAGTGCATCCTGGTGTCATCTATTCCCCAGATAAATGATGCACATGCACCCGGCCGTTCACATGATGTAAAAGAAAACCTGATTTATCAGACCAGACCACCTTCTACCATTGCTCTATGGACCAGTTCTGGTGCTCACATGCCCTTTGTAGGAGCTTTCGGTGGTGGGTAGGGGTCAGCATGGGCACTCTGACTGGTCTGCAGCTATGCTGCCCCATACGCAGCAATCTGTGATGCACTGTGTCTTCTGACACCTTTCTATCGTATCCAGCATTACCTTTTTCAGCAATTTGTGCTACAGTAGCTCTTCTACGGGATTGGACGAGACGGGCTAGATTTGCTATCCATGCCATCAATGAGCCATGGGAGCCTATAACCCTGTCGCTGGTACACCGCTTTTGGTAGGTACTAACCACTGCATACCAGGAACACCCTCCAAGACCTGCCATTTTGGAGATGCTCTGAATTAGTCGTCTAGCCATCACAATTTGGCCCTTGTCAAAGTCGCTCAGGTCCTTACACTTGCCCATCTTTCCTGCTTCCAACACATCAACTTCAAAAACTGAATGTTCACTTGCTTCCTAATCTATCCCTCCCCCTGACATGTGCCATTATAATGAGATAATCAATGTTATTCACTTCACTTGTCAGTGGTTTTAATGTTGCTGAATGGTTGATATCCCTATTCCAACCATGGCTCCAACATTCCAGGACCTGGTCAAGCAGCAACAGAGCTTAAGACACCAGCAGCAGGTAGTCAATGCTGCAAGAACAGGTAGGAGAGAAGCACAATCTACCAACTATCTGATTTTGGGTGAACAGAGAGCTGCATGCACCTGGCAAGGCCCCTCTGTTATAATGTGCTAAGTTCCTCCAATCAGGACTCAGAACACACTATTCTGTCACTCTTTTGGGGTTCAGCCTCACGTGACTGAGGCTGAGTGACTAAGAGCGATCTCACCAAATAAGCATTTATATTGACTGCAATCAGCAGAATCAACAGAGAGAGTTGTCAGTGATACCACTTTCACACTGCCACCCTGGCAATATCCCGGGTTTATGAACCCAGGATATTGCCGGGTGACAGTGCAGGACACCCCGGCATATTACCGGGTAGACCATATTCACACTGAACCCGGGTCTGCCCAGTTCTCCCTGGCAACATCACAAGAGGAGCTTTGATTGGCTCCTCTTGTGATTTTTTTTTTTTAAACTTTACAATAGGTTTTGGTGAGACCCGGGTTGATAAGACAGGGAGTGTTCCTCTTGATATAGTTAAAGCCTAGCATATGTATGTCTTAAAAGAAAAAAATAGAGCAAAATAGTCTCCTTGAAATGTTATAGGGTTACATATTATAGTCATTGCTGTAAATCTCCCCCCCCCCCCTCAAATAAAAAACAATATACTGGTATTCATACTGTTGTATGATAATACTGCAGGGCATTCTCATTTATGTTGGTCAGATTTTTCTAATAATTGACTTAATAACATTATAACTCAAATTTAGTTTATGCTCAGAAACTATACTGGTAGATTTGAGGTCTCTAGTTCCTTTATCCAGTCTAGTCATGGACAGGTTTTTGCAGTCACCTCCCTAAACTATACTCCATGCACAATTAAAGGTATAAAGACCTTAGAACAACTACATTCTCTCTAAAAAAAACAAAAAACACAGATTTATTATTGACTTTAATTATCCTCCTTAAAAAATGTATTTATTTATGTTTTACTTCATTTAATATACTTACATTAAAAGGCAGCTGGCACCATCAGGGTAGGTGTAAGAAATGTTGTTGCCTGGGTAGTAATTTTAATTGGGCCCCATATTCCTCTTCTTTCCAGATAAAAATCCAATACTATTATGAATTAGAGTTAAAAAAAAAAAAAAATAATTAAAAAAATTCAGGTTAAACTAGAATCATCGGAGCTGGAGCCCAGGGCAAATGCCCTCTTTACCTTGCTCAAAAAACAGCTCTGGTTACAATATGTTTATGGCTATGCGACAGGCAGAAACTCTTTTTCTAACTTACTCAGAGATCTGATTGGGAGGAAAAAATGTCCCATTCGAGAAGGGTTGCTGTAGCAGGAACTATGAAGGACAGCTTCATTAGCAAGTTAATGAATAATGCCACTATAAGTCACCAAGTCACCATGTCAGCCCTGAGAATATTAAAAACACAGGTAGCATATACATTCATTGTCCTTACTATGCCCTGTCAATCACCACATAAAGATGACAAATTAAATTAATACAGCCTGTCGAATTAGGGTTGACTATGGATTACA
The DNA here is from genome assembly GCF_038048845.1 of Mixophyes fleayi. Classification (NCBI taxonomy): domain Eukaryota; kingdom Metazoa; phylum Chordata; class Amphibia; order Anura; family Limnodynastidae; genus Mixophyes; species Mixophyes fleayi. Next base: position 336,615,971 of record NC_134403.1, read on the forward strand.
CAGGATTGTAGCATTGTGATATTAAGTCGTATCTTGAACTCATTATTGAATACATTGGTGCTAGTTAATTTCTGTGACACTGGAGTCTGGGCTCCAGACATGTTCTGTTTATTCTATCTGACAGCAGTTAGGGACAGTCTATTTTTGTCTGCTGCCTTCTAACCCACATTGGAAAGGCATTTTGTGAAAGGGAAATGATGTCAGGTCTGGCTCTTCCAAATGTATTATTGAGTATGCCCATGATAAATGTGAATGACAGATGTAGGATTACTAATACAACTTTCAGAGATTTACTAACCTTGCAAAGGTTTTTGCTTATTGTCCTATAGGACACAGATGATACTTAGCTATTTTAAGAGCATATATTTATGTTGCATTCCACTTTATTTGAAAGCAGCTCTTCTCCCTGCACGCTCCTGTTATGCTTAGGCCATGTCTCTGTCCTTCTCTCTATAGTGTCTGACTTGTAGCCATATGTCCAGTTGGCTCCTACTGACGTCAGCACATGACAGGTTCAAAAGTTTTCTTAGTGCCTGAGCAACAGGTTATTTTATTATTCCTGTAGTAATCCGAATTGTTGCTTTGATCTCTCATTTCTGACCCAGCTCTTCTTCCGGCCTTTTCTCTCTGCTTGTGACCCTGATCCTGTTGTACAGAGCAGGATTGTGGCACAGGATTCTACACCTGGAGCGCAGGGAAGAGCAGAGGGAGTGTGCCAGACAGCGTGTTAGAACACTCTGTACCAGATCAAACCACCACGCAACAACAATATAGTCAAGCAATATAGTAGCAGAAGTAAGGCAAGCCTAGGAAAAGAGTCAACATCTTTTCAAGCAGAGGACAAATAGGACCGGAAGGTGGATAGAGGTTTGAGTGACCCTGTTTCAAAGAATAAACACTAGTTTCAACTACAAGCCGAAGCTAAGTGGTAGGGAAGCCCTAAAATGATGAAGCCAAAATGTCCAAACAGCTGTAAATTTAGCTTAGGAGTTGATGATAATGCAAGTGATGTATTATTTTTTCTCAACATACCATATTCTCTGAATGCTAGAAGAGAGTGAGGGTGGTACTGGCTTTTCCCAAAGCATACTCTCTGACAGTGATATGGCTTCCATTGGAAACTAGATAAGCTCTTAGAACAGAGCAATTAGAGCTCTTCACCTATAGCAAGACATCTCTCCCGTAAGGAGCGATATTCTCACAGGTTATCCCAGGCCTTGTACTCAGAGTAGTAAGAGCATATCTTTGTAACTAGGTAGCGATGGATTATGGAGGCCGGATGTAGTAGTACACCAGGCGGCATACTCAGTATAATCAGTAACAAAGAAAATAGTGGAGGGCAGGCAGCGAACAGGAAAATCAAGGTTAAGCCAGAAGGTCAGAGCGGGCAGTGAGCAAGGAAGGTCCAATAAAAAGCCAAAGAGTCAAGACGGGCAGCAGACTGGGAGAATCCAGGAACAAGTAGGGTCAGCAACAGGTAGTCAATCAGCAGATATAGGATACAGGCTAAACAGCAGGCTAAATGAAATTGCAGGGCAAGGACGCTATAGTTGGCTCAGTCTTCCCTGCCATTTAAACTAATGAGGGCCAATCAGGAGGCTCATAGGAGGCAAGACCCCCACAGTAATAGGTGATTGCAGTCACGTGACTGCAATCACAAACAGAGCATCCCAGCTGCCTAACAAGCTAGAGGCAGGGCAGCATCCAGTCTGCTAGGCTACAGCTGGGACAGGAAGACAACGTGAGCTGCGACGAGCAGCAGAGCGGCTCAGAGACAAGAGAAGTGTGGTAGTGGAAGCCGTCGCAATTAGCATGGCGGTTCATGACAAACACTTTCAGATTCATTTTTGTGTATTCTTAGGGGTATCTGGGCTGAGGCAGGTGGGAACACGACAGAGAGCCTGGCATACAAGTCTTGACTTTTAGCCTCTTTCCTACATTCAGGTGTCTAAAAAAAGGGTTTGCCGTCACTCTTTAGCGTAAACCACACTAAGTTGTGCACATGCTGGGATTCACCAACTGTCCTCTGAGAATTGTCTTGTTTCATCCCATTCCAAGATGCTGTTTTCAGCAGGAAGGCTCGTAGGCAACAGTTGGAGTCAGTTGCCCCCTACTTTGGGAGAAGATCAAATGAACTGACCTATGACCAGCAGACTACTGGAACATCGATAACCCTGGAAAATTATGTAGCATTTAGTAACCAGTCTGTCAAATCTAGCAGCCAGCGGGATCTTTAAAAGGATACGATGTTGTGCATCCCTTCATCACAATAGAAATGTTTCTCAAAAGCTAGATGCAGTTAGTACATTTTTTAGGTGCATTGTCTCACCTGGGTCCTAGTATTCATCTAGCCATGACAAATGGTTAGATATGATTGTGATTATTTCAATTTTGGCCACATTACTTTTGTGTCTCTCAGGTATCTGCATGATGAAGGAATCAATGACCATTGCAGTTGTTTTTAGGGCGGCTTTAACACTGTGAACTGGGAAAGAGTTTTAGAATGTGCAGGGATCTATCTTTCCAGGAGTTAAATAGTGACCCAGCGGAGAGGTATGAATATATATTATATCATTTGCGGCAGCAGAGTGTTCCTTCACCTTTTGCTATCTGAGCCAATGATTCTCTTTCCTGTTGGGAGATAACGCAGTGTAACACTGATCAACTGCACTTTCTACATAGCTGTGGCTGTAGCACAAGTAGAGGTACCAGAAACGAGAAACCCCCCCCCCCCCCCTTCATCAGCACCTCTGCTCCCACTAAAAGCCACTGTGCCACTGATACAATGACTGCATTACTGGTGTCACACTGCTCTTCAATCAATGTTACAGGAGCAGTGACAGACACGTGTCCCTCCTCCCACCTCCTGCATATTCTCTACATCAGCTGAAAGCAGTAATAGGCTTAGACAGGCATCTCACCTTGTGAGAGGAAATGCCCCGCTGGTCTGTCAAAGAAGCACAAACCTTTAGTTTCAGAGGGAAGACTGAGAGGTATCAGTTACATCTGTTATTTTGTGATGCTTTCTCATGCTTTACAAAAATATATACTGTACTATGATACCATAAACTTTATTTGAGTATAACCTAGAAAGATTGGGTCACAAAGGTAATAAAGGTGATCGAATAGTATTAGTTGCCTTCCACGAAGAATAAGTTACTGTGGAAACTAGTCTGGACAGAGGGTAGATATGTTAGTCTCCACTAAGAAAATAAAAGCAGTGAGTTATTTTCATTTGCCAATTTATCAAAGGGCGAAAAGCTACTCAAAATGAGCGTGTTCGCTGGTGATAGAGATTACAATTATTTCACCCTATACATCAAACTATTACCACCGACAGAGTCAAGTCCAGCAAAAAGAATCCAGGTCAAAGTCAAGACACAATATGAGTCAAATCAGCAGGACTGTAGACATCCATGTGCGTCTGGCATCAGGTGCTGATTAGCCTAACAGATGCGTACCAGTAGACACACCTTCAGATCCAGGTGCTTTCATTGGTTAGGATTTACACCAACAGCCAGATTGACAGGAGCTCCTAATATTACTCCTTTTCAATGAGCAGCCTCCAGATGGCCTTATGAGCTGTTTTATCAAGACTGACACAATGAAATACTTTGATGAGTTCTTTACCATGTGTGTTCTCCTCCATAGGTTACTAGGACTACACTTAACGGCAGACAAAGAAGCCCAAAGAACAAATAAACATAAACAAATGGTATGTGATCATATCACTCTTTGGGGCAGATTCAGTTGTAAAAAAATATTGTCGCGAAGTGTCCCGGAACGTGAGCAAAAGTGAGCATTACTTTTTACATTGCAGCAAATTGAATCTACCTCTTTAAGTGGCTCTGGGCAGCCTATTTATTATTACAACCTGATACCTTTGTTACCTATTTGATGCAACATAAATGGACTGATTTAGACTTAGGTGAATATTTTGTGTAGGTGCATGATGCATTGCAAGGGGTGCAAATGCAAACATCTTTTTGCATGCAATGCAAATACTGCATGCTACACACATATACTGGCCAGTTCTACTTTTGTATTGCATTTTAGAGTTGGACTAGGCCGTGCCCCCTTCAAAACTCTAAATTATGTTGTGTATTTTACAACACAAAATGGACAAAGGCCAGAATATATTTTGGACACTACAAGCAGTCAACCAGAGTATATTTGTGTTTTTGCTATTTCTAAATACATGGTTTATCATTAGCTTATTTATCAAATGACAGCCATTATTGTTGTTTAGGGTTAAATGTTGACTTCCAACTGTTCCTCTGCGATATGGAAGTGAGTAAACATATTGTAGTATATAATTTCTCTGATGGGCCTTATGTCATCAGTCAACTGCTGTCCCTCTGGTTAAAAAAGTGCCCATGAAATGGGTCAAAGTCAATACCAAAAGTATTAGTAGTTGACCAAGCATGAATATAAATGTTTCTCAGTTGCAGTTCTGTGTAGCCTGTGACAGATGGTATGAGATTTTCACAAGAGAAAACAATATCCTATTTGTGGCATACATACTTATATAGCCAGAGATTTGTACATTGGAAGTAGAAGATGTAATCCCAGCAATACACAAAGTCCTCATTTTACATCCTGAAAAGGAGCTAATCTCTGTTCAGACACATCAAAACACACACATCTACTGCTCTCAATATGCAGCAAGAAAAAAGCAAAAAAATCCTGGTTAAAATTAAGTAGACAGTGTTTTTAAAGTGATAACTGTATAATAACATAAAGTTACCCAATATACACAAATAGTTGGCATACTCATTAATATATCAATAATCAGTTATATACAATATATGCATACCCCCCAATGTTACAGGGCAAAAACCATAGGAACAAAAAAAATGATATCTCCCATCCATCCAGACTACGCCTGGTCCATCCAAACCACACACATACCTACTAGTTCACACACCCCAAACAGGCGAGTCCTGTGCATTTCGGGCCCTGAAAATCAGCACATCAGAGATAATGCATATATATATATATATATATATATATATATATATATATATATATATATATATACGGTATATATATATATATATATATATATAACTAACACATATATAATATTTATATGTAAAACTAAAATATATAATATAAATAATTATTATGAAAGATAAAGTGGTGTGTTGAGTGACAGGGGAGATGGAGCGAGGACCAAGGAAATGACAGCAGAGACCTCCAAACAAGAGGAGCTTGGCACAGATGAAGGTGGAACAGCACAAGAGTAGGGTTGGATAGACAGTATGCATGACAATTGCTGGGTCGGTCTCTATACCGCAAGAAGCCGCAGAAGCTTGGAACAGAGGTATCATGTGCTGTAGAGCCAGACAGAGACACAGAGGGCACCCACTGCATAGATAGACTGTAGGCAGGGCCACCTTAACTACTTTATGGGCCCCCGGGCAATGCAGTGTACCGGGCCCCTAAAAATATATATATATATATATATATATATATATATATATATATATATAAATAGTGTGTGTGTGTAAAAAAAATATATATGTATGCAAAAAAAACGTGATTATATATATAATCACTTTTTTTTTTCATATATATATATATATATATATATATATATATATATATATAGGGGCCCCCTTAACTTACCTTAAGTCCGATTCTCTTCTTTCTTCCGCGCCGCTGAGTCTCTTCTGCCCTCTTCCGTGCTGTGGTTGCAGTGAATGCTGAGCATGACATCACGCCCAGCATCACTGCGAGCACAGCAGGGAAGAGGGGACCAGGGAGGGAGCCGGATCACCGCTGATGTGACCGCAAGGTTTCGGATTCGGACAGGCCCCCCTTGCCTGCAGGGCCCCCGGGCACCTGCCCATCGTGCCCAATGGAAGAGACGGCCCTGACTGTAGGAGATGAGAAGGGCTATACAAACTTTAGACAGAGCAGCCGGTCTCACAAAGAAAGCTGCCCATTTGACAGAAAGTGTTGCCAAATTGACAGAGAAGGCTGCCAGAAAGAGCTAACGGATTACTAGAGATAGTTTCCAGATTAACAGAGAGAACTGTGAATCCAAGAGTAAGCTGCCAGTGGTCCTGTAAAAGCTGCCAGAGGAACAGGTCTATTCCAGGGGAAAAGGGGAAGTCCAAGTATAGCCCAGATGAACATAGGCCAGGACCATCCCAAACATCCAGGGAGAGCTCGGAGCTGTTCCAGATGTCTGCAGATTGTCCTTTTTCCTTTCCATTAATCCAGATTCCTGTTGCTACTATTGCTAATATTATAACTATATTGTGATTCAGAGAGCAGTATCACTGGAAAACTATTCAGGCATGCGATACATGCACCAGAGAATATGGAGAGACAGAGAGAGAGAGGGGGCAAGTTGGCGGATAAATTCAGAAATCCACACGATTTACATACCATTAATTTAAAGGTACTTTAGGTTTGAGCAAGCATGTATTTTATTAGTATTTGCTTACTATTTGTCTCTCCCCTGTTGCTATCTATTGGTATAGTTAATTTAAGGCTGCAAAATACTTTAACACATAAGCAAAGGTAATCTAAATGTGACACATACAGCATTAAGCTGTTTATTTTAAATTTTGTGGGCAAGAGAGCATGTGAGAAAAAAGCTGGATAGGGCGCCTAGGACAAGGTGCATATGAAAGAAAAGCTAGTGGGCAGGGGGCATGTGAGAAAAGATGGTGGGCAGGGGGCATGTGAGAAAAGCTGGTGGGCAGGGGGCATGTGAGAAAAGCTAGTGGAATGGAGGTAGCATGTGACAAGAGCTGATGGGTACGGGTGGCATGTGTGAGAAAAGGTGGTGGGTATTGGGGGACATGTCAGTGTGTAACAAGTGATTTTTTTTTAGTTTTGTTTTGTTCTGAAATCTAACATTTGGAGCCTCCCCCTCTAGATATCCTGTGTTTGCTCCTGGGCAGCAGTGAAGCCTGGACAGCATTCTGCTTCAGACTTCAGCACATCTGGACATCAGTGCATCTTACCTGCCGGCCAGGAGGAGGGAAGAATTACTATTTTTATTTTACAAATGTCAAGTGTGTGAGGGGCTAGGAAGTGGGAATTGGGGAGAGGAGGGGCCGTAGGCAGAAGTTTTGCCTAGGGTGGCGAGAAACCTTGCACCGGGTATGCTAATTACCACATAGCTTTCTCAGAGGAGATCTTGTGGCATCACAAGGATGACAGCTCCTCTTCCCAACCCTAAAAATTAGTCTTCAAATTATTTTCTTGTTCTTGACTGAGGTGTTAATTCCTATAATCTACACTTGTGACATGGTACAAAAATATGTGTGAGGTGTAATCTGTATAACAAAGGATAACAAAATAAACAGTTGTATTAATTGTTTTCAAACTACATTTGAGAAGTATGTCAGTCTAGCTAATCAATGGATAACATTTGCATACACTTCATATGGTCGTACATGTGTGTTTCAATTATTGGCTTACGCTAAGTGGATTTTAAATGTCGTAGTTACTGTAAGAGGCAGAGCAGATACCTCAATGGTAAATCTATGTAACTAGACAGCCTCTATAAATCTGCTTAGCCTTAAATTCAATAGGATTACACATGGTCATAGCACGTACTATTAAGCAATGCTAATTAAGCAACTCAAATCATACACAAAAAAACACACAGGGATATATTTACTAAACTGCGTGTTTGAAGAAGTGAAGATGTTGCCTATAGCAACCAATCAGATTCTAGCTGTCAATTTGTAGAATGCACTAAATAAATGACAACTAGAATTTGATTGGTTGCTATAGGCAACATCTCCACTGTTTCAAACCCGCAGTTTAGTAAATCTAGCCTAAAATGTATGGAATAATATCAGACATAGCTTTAATACAGGTGTCTCTATCAAAATATTTGACTATTCACTGAGCCCATACATAACTTCATTTCTCCTACACATAGTAAAGCAGCCATTTTGGTGGCTACTTCACTATGATGAGAATAGAGAATATGAGAATATTGATGAGAATAGACCAGGAATCAGTGACACTGGGGGAGATGGATATTTTTACATAGATAACTCGGTGCTTCTAAATTCTTATTAACTGCATATAAATAGCAGCAAAAGCATTACGTTACTGCCACATAAGCAGTGATAGCTACTGCCAACAGAGCCAGCAGCAATTACAGTGCTTATCTCTACTCGTGTGACAGGAACTTAGCACATTCGCTGCCCACTTTGTGCAAGAAAACAAAGCATAGAAGGGCTGAGTGACCCAAGATAAAATACGTAGGTGCAAAAAAACACGCACCAGTCTAATGCGCAAAGAGGCCATTATTTCAGCTCACAAAATGGCTGCATTTATTGTGTGTGGGTGAAAGGCATGATTTAAAACTGAAGCAATGGCATACATTTTGCAAATATATTACAAACGCTTGAGTAATATCACAAGTAATTCTTAAAATACCCCACAAACCAAGCTGAGGTTGTAATACTGATGGAAGTAGGTAAGTATAGCTAACTGAGTGTGTAGCACAAGTGTAGATTACATTATGTTTTATTTACATTTTACAAATACGTCAGACATGCACTCCTCACCTCAATGCCCAATCTGCTTTACAGACCTAGGGCCTGATTCATTAAGGATCTTAACTTAAGTAACTTCTTATTTCAGTCTCCTGGACAAAACCATGTTACAATGCAAGGGGTGCAAATTAGTATTCTGTTTTGCACATGAGTTAAATACTGACTGTTTTTTCATGTAGCACACAAATACTTGATAGCTTATTTCTACACTGAAATTTAAAGTTGATATGTGTGTGCTACATGAAAAAACAGTCAGTATTTAACTCATGTGCAAAACAGAACACTAGTTTGCACCCCTGGCATTGTAACATGGTTTTGTCCAGGAGACTGAAATAAGATACCTCTTCATTTAAGATCCTTAATGAATCAGGCCCTTATAGTGGTTAAGGTCATGCAGCAATAATAGGTAATCTGGACACTGTTTATCTGCAACTACATCTCCACAACTGATGTTCTTTTTGTTTATCTGTCAAGTTTTAATATACAGGATATGCATAATAAAAAGATAATTTAAGTAACTAAAGGTTTCTGAGGCTCTATATTGGCAAAAGGCTGTAGTACTTCTCATATTCATAATAATCGGTAGGGTCGTTTTCCTAATAATGGCTGACATCAGAAGTCACCTGTCACTGACTGTGATGGAACTGACGCCAGAAGTAATTAATAAATGTGTCTAAAAGCTACTGAAAAGACATTGTCCTATTTTGCTCCCCTTGTAATTATTTTGTTTTACAGTTCTCCTAACAATGACTGTACAAGGAAACACTCACAGATCATGTCTGTGTGTGACTCCCATCCTCATTATTTATTGTAGCCAGAGACGGATTAACGGGAGACCAGCGGGAAAGTGCTCCGGCCCCCCTGTCTCATGGGGTCCCCCAGGCTGTACATCAACACCTGTCCGTGAATAGGTGCCGCTGGTGCTGATAAGACAGAATCTATACCTGGCATATAAATCTATCATATCTCTATAAAATCGTCCCTCACTTTACTGTAGCTCACCTGCAAGTAAGAAAGCCAAGTCATTACGAGTTACACATGAGTAAAACACAAGGAAACACGAAACACAGGACATGAACAATGTAGTATTAAATCTGGACTTTAACCCTTGAATTTGAAAGCAACATGCACTGAATTGTAAAACCTTCCAGTGTTTTCCCCACCCCCGGGAACAAACATAACATTTTGCCGATCTGCAGACTAGCTGTAGACAGATTACAGAGCTCAGATTTTCCTCTCACTATGGTGAGTGTAACATGTCTTAGGTGTTGCTTTTCCGAACATTATCACAGAATCCATGAGATGTGCAAAATAAAGGGTTTAAAATGTACTTTAGTTGAAGGAAATAGATATGCTGTTTCCATGCACCTCTAATTTTTTCATATTTGCTGGACTGCTACCGAAACTCCATCTCCGCCTCCATCGATGATCTGTAGAAGTCTTCAGAGCACACAGCCAGGGCAAGAAGAATCTTCTATTAGCAGGTCCTTGTCACTATTTATACACACCTGCAATATAATAATAAAGACAATGGTATCTCTAGCAAAGTCTATGAGAAGAGCTAATCTTGTTTCCTCACCAATTTTAACTTTCTGAACCATCCTTTTAATCTCACTTCAAGTTTACTTAAACTTACATTTATTCTATTTCTATTCTCAAACAAATCTCTGACCCCCAAACCAACATTGCTGTGTGACTGGATCATATAGCCCACTAAGCACTTCTCCCATTATTATCTGGTTGAAGGAATATGCAGTACGCGGTACTTAACCTCATATATATATTTAACTCCTATTCTCCTATAGACTGTAAGCTTGCAGCCCTCTGACCTCTCTGTCTGTTATTACCCAGTATTGTATTATTACTGTTTTTGTTTCCAATTATAAAGGCTGTGGAATATGCTGGTTCAATATAAATAAATGTTAATAAATAAATAGATGCGTGTGTGGTGTAATGGTTAACTTACCACTTTGACTGGCCAGTCTCTGTCATGCTGAGCATGGGTTAGCTGGTTTATCCTGATTTGGGCTTTCAAATAAAAAAAAAAAAGTTGAAATAAAATATAAAATAACAAACAAATACACATATAGAACAGCAATATATACAAGATCTGAAAATATGGAAAACTTTAATTTGACATTTAACGCATCACATGCCACTGAATCTAAACTTTGCTACAACTGTACCATATTATATATAGTGTTGTTTTTTCTTAAATTCATATATATTATTTAATTTTGAGAATTAAAAGAATATTATTTAAACACTACTGCATGATAAAATACTGTATTCTACAAATAAAGCACTTTTCTTAAAGCTTTTGTTCTATTAGTGCCGTCCTGATATCTAATAATGGACTTAAGTCGATTTGAACTCTTTCGTATTGAAGAAAAGGCTCCACCTGGACAATGGCGACACTACAAAGTGTAGAAGTGCTGACATGGAAACTTGATCTCAATGGCTGGAAGTCTGGGGGTCGTCTAGGAACCTTTGGGGGCACTCTGGGGTTATTCTGATTTAATAAAAACAACATTTTATTATATTATATATTACAATTATGTATTATATATCTCCCACCCATCTAGTCCTCAATCATAATGAAATATTAAAACAGTGAAAAGAGTGTTATTAGTGATATGTGTGAAATGGACAAAAAATAATTTAAAATCACTTTCAGTCTTACGAATATAGGGCCTGATTATTTAACAAAACGCAAATCCTGCTACGTGCTGTAAGTGTATGCAATTCATCTTCTAACACACAGGACACTTACTACGCCTATGACCTCAGGGGCGCACGGAGAATTTTTAAGGGGGGAGTTTCCCCTCCACCACAAAAAAAAAAAAAAAGCGAGAGAGCTGCTGCAATACAATACAGCACCGCCGCGGACGCTTCTTTGACAGCACCACGGCTGCTGTATAGTACAGTGCCGCTATGTAGGGCACTTTTTTATTGGAGACCCAGAAACCCCCCCTGCGTGCGCCCCTGGACCTGAAGGGCGGAACAGGGGAGGAAAGGAGCGGATGACAGTAACCAAAGTACAGTAAAGGCATTCGCAATCAGTCAGGAGTGATTCAAGCTCAGGCCAGTGGCGGATCCAGGGGGGGGGGGGGGCGATCGGGGCGATCACCCCCCCTAGCAGGGGTTTGCTGCCGGCGGCTGCACACTATGTGCAGGTCCGTTTGCAGTGACAGGCAGGGACAGTGTGCTGCCCGGCTGCTCTGATTGTGTTTTAAACACAATCAGAGCATCCGGGGAGCACACTGTCCCTGCCTGTCACTGCTGAACGGACCTGCACATAGTGTGCAGCCGCGGGCAGCCTCAGATGTCAGAAAGGGGGCGGGGCCTAAATCGCCCCGGGTACAAATATTCTCTAGATCCGCCCCTGGCTCAGGCATAGGCTGATATACGCTCCTTTTCAGATGTAAGATTTGCACCGTCTCCAGATCAAGTGTAAGTGAAGGATGATAGTGACGACTAAGCTCAGCAATCACTCTCACAAACCTAATGGGACGATTGTCAATTCACCTGCACACCTGACACCACTCATCTCATCAAATAACATTATAACTTCATGACAGCTGGATGCCATTGTGTCATTTCAATTCAAAATAAAAAACAAAATAAAACAAACTGTCGACTGCTTACTGAAAAGAGACTCACATGTGCCTCTCATTAGCAACAAAAGTATTTTATTTTATATCGGAAGCATGGCATACGTTAGCATGCGAGAATGCTTTAAATTGTTGTATTGAACTGTTTTTAAGCTGTCGTTCAATGTGAGACTTAGAAAATACACCCAATGAACTCTCATCTTGCTTTATTCCAAATGTTCAGACATATGTATTCATGGGGTCAATGAGGTTTTGTTTTAAAATGTTTAAAGTGTTAAACATTACATTTCATGCTTTTTTTTTTTTCAAAACCCTAAATGAAAAAAAAATATTTGTAGAGACCAAGCTTTGTTATCTGGAAGTATGTATTGTTTATAATGTGTAGATTCCAAATGGGGCCCCAAAATCTACAATGCATATGGGAATATTTTCACAATATTGCTATCCATGGGTGGAAGAAGCTGAGGTTGCTGGAGGAGGATGACGTTGTTCCTAGTACTCCAGATTCACAAGATTATTCAGCCTTTAAGGCATATGTGATTTCATCATACTTTATATGTAAAGTACAATATGGATTGCCTTAAAATGTAATGCTTACACAGGGCCATCTTTTCCATTGGGCACGATGGGCAGCTGCCCGGGGGCCCCACAGGCAAGGGGGCCCCATAAGCACGGCTCTTAATGAGAATAAATAATCCTGCAAAAGAAAAAAACCTGCAAAAAAAACCTACAAGGGTCACTGAGCAAGTACATCTATCAATCTCTATATATCTATATCTATATCTGTATCTGTATACATCTATATATCCAGTGCTTTTTTTCCCATAGAACGCTGGGAACGGCGTTCCGGGACCTTTTTTTTTTTGATTAGCGGCGGCTTCTCAGCCGGCCTTTAACAATAAAAAACAAAACAAAAAAAAATTACATCTCTCCGGCGCGGCTGCGCCCTCCTCCCTTCTCTATTTGCTATGACTGTCGGGCGCGACGTCATCATGCATGTCGCGCCCGCCTTTCATTCACGGAGGTGTGAGCTGAGGAGCATATTCAACCTAAGAAGAGGAGTGCCACGCCAGAAAAGAAAAGTGAAAAGAAGTGAAGAGGAGAAAGGATGCAATAGAGATAAGTTAAAGGAAAAATGGGGCGCCGTTTAAAAGAAAGTGGACAATAAAATAAATGGTGAAAGAAATAATTAAAAAGGCCAGCATGAGGGTGGGGGGAAGGGGGGGGGTATAAAAATTAGTGGGGCACAGCATAAAAACTCAAGGGGGACCAAAAATTTAGTAGGGGCACTGGCACAGGATGAACACTGAAGGGGGACATAAAAATTATTAGGGGCACTGGCACAGGATAACCACTAACGGGGGACATAAAAATGATTAGGGGCACTGGCACAGGATGAACACTAACGGGGGACATAAAAATTATTAGGGGCACTGGCACAGGATGAACACTAACGGGGGACATAAAAATTATTAGGGGCACTGGCACAGGATGAACACTAACGGCGTTATAAAGGTATGTTTAGACATTAATAGACATTTTCCTAAAATATTAACAAGATGTGAGTTCCACCACCTTTTTTTTTACAAAAAAAGCACTGTATATATCTATATCTAGGGGCCCCGGTGCACTGCTTTGCCCGGGGGCCCATAATGTTGTTAAGATGGCCCTTTGCTTACAATAAATGAAAAATAACCAAGGAAACCATTTCCTTTTTCAAGAATGTGTATTGAGTGGAACAAACAGACACAAATAGTGTCACACAGATACACATAAGAAAATAAACGGCCTCGCTTGCCCCCTGGCCACATTCCCTGTGCTGCTGGAGCTAAGCTGCCTCTGGGTCACCCGAACAGCAGATGCTACAGGGGCAGGAGGAGCAGCTGATGCCACAGGGGCAGGATGAGCAGCAGATGTCACTGGGGCAAGACCCAGCATGCTTTGCCAATATATAGCAGCTTAATGCTGGAAGGGTATGCTGGGACTTGTAGTTTCACAACACCTGGAGTGCCACAGTTTAGCCAAGCCTACACTAGACTCAGAAGATTTGACAAACTGTCCTGCCTGTTCTTGTCACTTTTACCACCTGTGGCTGCTGGTTTCTTTAGTTGCGGCTTGTCTGGATCCTGGAATGTTGAGGGCCCTATTTGGAAAAAATAATGGGTACATTTAGAAAATTCCAACCAGCCTCGGCATTAAATTAATAGGACCCACAATTAATACTTAGGCCTTCCTCCAGCCCCAACATTAACCTATTACCCTCCTTCCAAACAGCCCAAGCAGTAAATTAATAGCATGTACGTTTAATACATCCATTTCCCACGACCATTCCCAGCATTAAATAATTAATATTCACATTTAATAGATAGCCCTCCTCCCCACACTCAGCCCCACATTCAATTATAAACCAAAACCACCTCAGCATTAAATTAAAGGTCCCATCACCCCCTCCCTATAGTGTTCTCTGTGCAGCCTTTCTCACTATAGTTTAGCATAGGCAGCCCCCCTCACTATAGATTAGCATAGGCAGCCCCCCCTCACTATAGTTTAGCATAGGCAGCCCCCCTCACTATAGATTAGCATAGTCAGCCCCCCTCACTATAGTTTAGCATAGGCAGCCCCCCTTACTATAGATTAGCATTGGCAGCCCCCCCTCACTATAGTTTAGCATAGGCAGCCCCCCTTACTATAGATTAGCATAGGCAGCCCCCCTCACTATAGTTTAGCATAGGCAGCCCCCCTCACTATAGATTAGCATAGGCAGCCCCCCCTCACTATAGTTTAGCATAGGCAGCCCCCCTCACTATAGATTAGCATAGGCAGCCCCCCTCACTATAGTTTAGCATAGGCAGCCCCCCACCCTATAGTTTAGTATAGAAAGGCAGCCCACCTATAGTTTAGTAAAGCCAGTCTCCCTATGCCACATAGTAGTGCCCCCAAACAATATTATGCCACACAGTAGTGCCACACAGTAGTGCCTGGGGCAATACTGTGTGGCATAATATTGGGGGCACTACTGTGTGGCATAACATTGGGGGCACTACTGTGTGGCATAATATTGTTTGGGGGCACAATTGTGTGGCATTATATTGGGACACTACTGTGTGGCATAATATTGTTTGGGGGCACTACTGTGTGGCATAATATTGGGGGCACTGTGGTATGTTATATGATTAATTAAATTCTTATGAAAAAATAAAATAACTCTTCATTCTAAAAATTAGTGTAGTGTCTCATTCACAGTGACAAATTGAATACTGAATACTGACTGAAGATTGATCGATTACATACGCTTTAAATAGGGTTGTTAATTTTTCAAATATTTCTCATTCTTATTGAAACACAAGTATAATTCGCAGTTGCAGTCTCATTATTTTTCTCGCTTGTTTGTTTGTATTGTAATCATTCATCATATTCATAGCATGAAGTAAAATTCAGAATTTTTCACATATATTAGTAGTATGTTTGTCATCCATAGCCCAGTGTCCTTGAACCAATTTAACTGCAGCTACAGTTACTTAACTAGTATCAGAGTAACTTGCTATGGAAGTCCCTAATATCCTTAGCTCCTAACATCAGCACAATATATTCTTATATCCATTCAATTACAGTTGCTCAGTTAGGTAACTACCATCAGTCACTTGATATGTAAACTGCAACATTGTCCTCCAATTGTATCATGTATATTGTTGTATAAGCTCTTATTTCACTACTAAATCTCTTGCATCAACGTTAGTTACTTAATTGCAGTGTTGTTGCTTGGAATACACAATATTATTGTTGCTATCAAACAACCCTGACATAGTGGATTGCCAGTTAACTCATTATTGCTATTGGACAGACTGCTGGATAATTGATTGCTCTCATTTTACTCATTAGTTTAGCCTGTGGCTGTTCTCTTTATTATTATCAATATTCGCCCCTCTGACAATCATATTACACCAATGTTCTTATTGATCATCCCCTCTAGAGTTCAGACACGCTGATTACTACACTACATTGATTATTGCATTCTATGCTGATAAATTAAATTTTATTATAACTTGTTTCAATGCCGCATAAGACCTATTCTAACTGGGAGACATTCTTATTCACAGCATGTGCTTCTTGATGTGCGTATCGCTACGGCAAGCTTTTTCAAAGGATTACATTTCCATTCAAGTTCAGGGAATTTAAAAATAGAACACTAACCAATCACATATCAAGTATAAGATAATCACTAATGTTCAGTCAGTGTGGAAGTCAAATCTGATTGGCTCCCAATTTCAAAATAGTGTCCTTGGTTTCTCTCTCGTTCCAGAATACCTAACACTGGGCTATCTACTACGCAATCACATAAACAAGCCGTACTTCGATCTACACTCCTTCTGTTTTGATAAATTCATTTTGATGGTTATTTAATTGCATAGTTTATTAAGTGCTCAATTCAAAATTAAAATTAATATTTCTGGGTTGTTAGCAATTGCTTAAACTGGTCATACTTTGTATGGATTTATATATTGTTTCCAATCAGGATGGATTCTTTGCAATGATAGCTAAGATAATAGAATGTATTTTGGTGCTCATATATTTGTGTTGGTAACCTATTGGAGATGATATATTAGTAGGGAAGCAGTTCCCCTGATCTAATGTGCTAAGCCAATTATGAATGGATAGTGGATTCACATATATAGACCAAAACTAATATAGGGGATTTATCGGTTTTACATTCTGAAATATTATAGAATCCATATAATCTATTTATAATCCCTATAACAACACATGAGATATAACAAATTAATTAAAAATATATCTAGTCCATATGAATACATGTATGGAGCAGGAGTCAGGAGGAGAGAAGCTTCCTCCCTTCCTGCACTGACAGAGGATGGATTTAATGTCTTGTCATGGGCTGTCATACGGCCAATGAGAAGGTAAGGGAGGAGTCAGAATGATCTGATCCCAGCTGACTGGTGCAAAACGAGAGGCTGAGGGGTGTGGTCACAAAACTGCACTTATGGGTGCAGTTTTGTGACCACACCCCTTAAATTCCAACCTTATGGGTGCGGCACTGTAGTATACATCTCTGGTGCAGGTTAGGTGACACCAGTGTCTCACCCTTACCACCTTATTTGCACTCTGACAAAGCCCTGCCAACCCTACTAAACGCTAAACATACCCTTGATTTCATTTTTTCAAGTCCTGGGAGCATCACTAACCTATCTGACTCAATCGTCCCACTCCCTGATCATAGCCTACTTACTTCAACATCTCTGCTTTATCCCTACCTCCTTCCTACACAGAGATCCCTAATAGAGGAAATTATGATCTCCTCTCTGTCTCTCTTCTTATTCCTTCTACCTTTACCTCTAACATTGTCTGCCCTTACCAAGTGGCCTCCAAGTGCAAAAGCGCACTCATTTGCTCTGATTAAGGTTGCTCCTGACAAACTGTGTTGTCCACTCGCAATCCAGCTACAACGTTGGCACACTTCTATTATAACACAAAAGGCAAATAGGAAATCTGGTTTAAAAATTATTTCCTCAACTATAAATTCCAACCTTATGAGTTTACCTCAAGTCAACTTGGCTAAAGAAGCTCCTGTCTCCTCACTAATATTGTCAGGGCCGGTCATCCAGAACTTATTGCAGGATTCTCCTCAGAATTTACCTGTCTATCCAAGTGTCTATTTTGCACCAAAAGAGACTCTTGGATGGGTCCGAAGTGTATTTTCCAAAATAGCGTGATTAATTCACTCCCAAAATCACAAGTTTACACCACCTGACACCTTTGTGGGAATCAAACTACCAAACTATTTGTGACACATGGCTTCCCATCGGACTTGGCAATTGGGCATACGGTTTCTGTAGACTCTCTGTTACCAGAGGACTTGTGTTTTCTCTTCTGCAACTGGAATCCACAAACTAAACTTAAAATTACCAGAACTTTACACATATCCTCAATGCCAGTTTTCGACTTTTGACTCCCTGCTTAAGTCAATTCCACCCGCCTTAACAGCAGCACTTAGTGCCCAAGGCATTGTGCTCTACTTATTAAGCCACTGACACAATCATGATTGACATTGGTACGCACCAGATTTCCCACATATATCTTCACCCCGCACAAACCTGCAACTCCATCCTCTGTTCTTTCAGCCCTGTAACTGAGAATTAAGTTGCTTAACTCCTTTTTTCCTCATGTCTCACAAGGTCTCCACTTATTACAATCCCTTCTGACCTACACGTTACACACTCTACCACACTGCGCCTGCATTGACTACATTATTTAACCTTTCACTCTTCACAATATTTTCTCCTATGCCTTAAATGTCAGGGGGCACAATCCTATGAGTGGCAGAGACAAGGTTCTTACCTCACCTTCTGACTCCTAACCGTCCACCTCAATCAATCTGACCTCTATTCTCACTATGCAATAATTGAGTGCACAAAGATGTAGGATGATCAGCCCCATGTGCTTCTTCCTGCATCCCTGTATTATATACTAGGACAGCACACATGGTGAATAGAGTAGGGTCAAGAGAGGGAGAATTCTCACTCTCCTGCCCTTACTCCACTCACCATGTGAGTCACAACTCTGATAAGACAGTGCACTTAATTTGCAAATCTAACTGGTTGCACACAGCAAAATGTCCTGATTGTGCACCAGTACACCTAAATGGTCCACCCACTGCACTTCAAGGTGCGTACCGCTAACTGAAAGTGTAAACATGGCATCAAAGTCCAACTTCCTATAGCTTTATAACCAACCCTTTCATTATATCTAGCTGGACCGAAATGCAAAATGTAGACTTAACCTCATGTATCAAACTCCCATTGTCCCATAGATTGTACGTTTGCGAGCAGGGCCTTCTCACCTCTTTGTCTGTTTTACCCAGTTTGTTTATTAGTTTACCTTGTTTGTCCCCAATTGTAAAGCGCTACTGAATATGTTGACGCTAAATAAATAAACGATGATGATGATGATACAAAACTTTTTGCACTTTTTGTTTTTCTCCTAAAATACTGCTAGCTTGAATCTCAATTCAGGCTTAAGCTATTAATCCAATGTGAACCAACATTGGATTTTTTTATTGTATGTTCAACTTTTTGTGTCTGAATTAATTTTTAGATATTTGGCAAAGTGTTCCTAGACTTCTCCACCAAAGTGCAGGTTGGTACAATATACACACAAGGGGACAAGACCTGATTACCACCAGCTTAGGACTAATGCAAAAATCAAGTCCTGTTGTTGAGTGGAAACAGCTGGGTGCTTCGAAAATGTAATCTTTGCACTACTCCACAAAACTAGGTGCACTGGTGTATTTAGCAAGGAACATACCTACTCCTCAACTGGCCAAAGCAAAAGTTTGCTCCCCCACGAACACCATCTTACTCAGTAAACCCGTGCTCTTTAGAGGTAATCTAAGCACACCTGCAAAAACTGAGGCACTAAGAGGTTGTGAGTGCTTTGTAAATGATGCCCAGTGACTGCATTTGACTCATGTCGCCCTATGCTTATTCCTGCATTGAATTATTATCAGTGACTCAGGAAGCCAGGGGAGCATAAGGACAAGGAGGTGAGCTTTTCACCTTATGGGAGTAATGGGCCTTAAATCCCCAAACAGGACTTTGTTTCCCTTCTTTAAACTCCATAATTGAAAGGGAGCAACTATTGCTATATCTTCTGAGAAGTATCTTAAATTGAAAAAGATGTAAGTGCAACAAAGCGTAGTCCATTTAAAAAAATGGTTTCCCAAATTTAGTATGGAAAAACTTAACTGGTCTGCACAAAGCCCTGACCTCAACCGCATTGAACACCTTTGGGATGAATTGGAAAGACGACTGCAAACCAGGCCTTATCGACCAACATCAGTGGATGACATATGTCTGACAAAATAATACTATAGAGCAGTGGTTCCAAAACTTTTGCAGTTCGCGGCACCCTTAGAGTCTCCAAATTTTTTCAAGGCACCCCTCCAAAATAATTATTGAGCAGTCCTGTTTTAGAAGTAGTTGGGTCAAAAAATTGTAATAAGTATTTAGGTCAGGACAGAAAGACTTATTTAGTTGTAAGCAAAAATGCCCCCTCTGCATCTAGACACTCTGCCCTCAGGCACTCTGCCCCCTCTGCATCCAGACACACTGCCCCCTCTGCATCCAGACACACTGCCCCCTCTGCCCTCTGTCCCCCCTCCTCTGCTCTGTCACGCTGTCCCCCTCCTCTGCCCTCTCTCACAATGTCCCCCTCCTCTGCCCTCTCTCACAATGTCCCCCTCCTCTGCCCTCTCTCACAATGTCCCCTCCTCTGCCCTCTCACACGCTGTCCCCTCCTCTGCCCTCTCACACGCTGTCCCCTCCTCTGCCCTCTCACACGCTGTCCTCCTCCTCTGCCCTCTCACACGCTGTCCTCCTCCTCTGCCCTCTCACACGCTGTCCTCCTCCTCTGCCCTCTCACACACTGTCCCCTCCTCTGCCCTCTCACACGCTGTGTCCCCCTCCACTGTCCCTCTCACTCTGTGTCCCCCTCCACTGTCCCTCTCACGCTGTCCTCCTCCTCTGCGCTCTCTCACGCTGTGTCCCCCTCCACTGCCCTCTCTCATGCTGTGTCCCGCTCCACTGCCCCCTCTCACGTTGTGTCCCACTCCACTGCCCTCTCTCACGCTGTGTCCCCCTCCACTGCCCTCTCTCACGCTGTGTCCCCCTCCACTGCCCTCTCTCACGCTGTGTCCCCCTCCACTGCCCTCTGTCACGCTGTGTCCCCCTCCACTGTCCTCTCTCACGCTGTGTCCCCCTCCACTGCCCTCTCTCACGCTGTGTCCCCCTCCACTGCCCTCTCTCATGCTGTGTCCCCCTCCACTGCCCCTCTCACGCTGTGTCCCCCTCCACTGCCCTCTCTCACGCTGTGTCCCCTTCCACTGCCCCCTCTCACGCTGTGTCCCCCTCCACTGTCCTCTCTCACTCTGTGTTCCCCTCCACTGCCCTCTCTCACGCTGTGTCCCCCTCCACTGCCCCCTCTCACGCTGTGTTCCCCTCCACTGTCCTCTCTCACGCTGTGTCCCCCTCCTCTGCTCTGCTGTCCCCATCCTCTGCTCTCTGTCCCCATCCTCTGCTCTGCTGTCCCCATCCTCTGCTCTCTGTCCCCATCCTCTGCTCTCTGTCCCCATCCTCTGCCCCGCTGTCACCATCCTCTGCTCTCTGTCCCCATCCTCTGCCCCGCTGTCGCGATCCCTCTCATTCTGCCCCGCGCCAGGCGCCAGCCATAAAAAAAAAAAAAAAGAACACATAAACTTACCAATCCGCCGGGCGCCGGGACCCAGCAGCCTTCTCTCTCCCGCAGCTGTCACTGAATATCGACGTCAGTAACAAGCTGCGGGAGAGAGGAGGCTGCTGGGACCCAGCGCCCGACGGATTGGCTGGTACCTCAGTGACAGCGCCGCGGCTCCCCTGGGAGCACAGTTTGGGAACCGCCGCTATAGAGTGTGATTATACTTATCTATTTTAAGTGGTCTAGAGGTATGTTTTTCCACAGCTAACAGCAGTTGACAGAGTGTGTCTGCAGTGAGTCTAATCAAGCAGAGCACCTGAAGAGAACTCCTCTATAAAGACCATGTGGGTGTGTCACCTGTCCAGCGTGGGAAAAGTGTAAAGTGCTTAAGCTTGAGTTGTTCGTTATACAGTGTGACCGATACCGAACAATTTTGCCGGTGACTAGGTAGTTGGTCTCTGTTAATTTAGCATTAGTGTCACAAGAAATTCTGTGTAATTGTGTGTTATAAGCTACTTTGGCATCCTGACAATATAAGCAAAGTACAAGCAAGAAGTTGTCATGTGTGCATCACCAGAAGGGTGCCTGTGTCACAAGTGGTGTCAGAAGTGGGATGCTTAGGGAGCCAACTTTCCATTTCCCAACCCGCGTAGAAATTAACACCTTATCTTAACATTTTCCCACCACATTTTAACCCAAATCTTTAAAAGAAAGAGAAAGAAAAAAAAATTAACATATAGGGGTAAATGTATGAACCTCCGGATTCTTCATCTCCGGCGAGTTCAGCGTCTTCATCGCTTAAATTTAAAGCGGCGCTGCCTTGTAAAGGGAAACTTCCCTTTACAAGGCAGCGCCGCTTTAAATTTAAGCGCTGAAGACGCTGAACTCGCCGGAGATGAAGAATCCGGAGGTTCATACATTTACCCCATTGTCTGTGTTACGTGGGGAAATATAGGCTGCTCAACCTCTAATACCCTTAGGCAAAGGTCTACTGTGCAGTATGCTTAACCTGTTTTGATCTCGTGTTCACTACAGAGTGACTGGTTTTCACTGAAAATACAGGTGATTAAAGGAATCACTAATCCCTAAGGTCACCACAACAAAATTGAACTGTTACTTAATACTTTAACCCAAGGCATCAAAACTGTACATTTTCAATGAATTTCACTTTTATCTGCAAATGCCTCCCAACATGACTCAGTTCACCGGGTACCAAATTGTCTGGCCCTGCTTATTTTCCAACTGTAATTACCAATCATTGATTGATGTCTCTCCAATTTAGGAATTTGCTATTTTCCCCGTATCATGCAGAGTATTGTTTCTGTCAGAGAAGAGCGTACCTAGACACATATTCAACAAAAGATTGTTGACTTGTAGTCAGCGTCGGACTGGCCCACAGGACTACCGGTAAAATTAGCGGTAGGCCCGGCTACCTTACGGCCACACCCCCTTTTAGATGTGGGCGGAGCTTACCTGGAGGCCCGTTGTTCACACCAGGGTGCTCGCATTCCTCTCCGGCGTCCCCGCTGCTGCGGATGACTGGCTGTCACTGACAGCCAGTCATCTTTCACCTTTCACATGCGATCGCAGCTGCGATCATGTGACCCGCCCACTCACCCTGTCAGCTGATGTTCCCGCTCCGCTGAAGGGAGAAGATCAGAGAAGCTGCATCAATCAACTTTTGGGTAAGTATACTTTAACCAGTTGTTTATATTGTTTGTGCTAAAAAATCATTTATGTATTACAGTTTTTTATCTTGATAAAACTGGATTATAATGTTATTAGTATTGGTTTTGATATTAATTTAGCTTTGTTGATCATTACACACACCCAGTATTAGATACACATTACAGTCCAAATAGGTGCGTATGTTTGTATCCTTGTGTGTCCCACTTCCCCCCTGATTTGCGCCCATCCCATAAAACCCTGTAAATTTTCATTTTTTGGAGTACTGTCAGGATACTCTACCCCCTGGGAATAGTGGCAGCATCACCCTCTTCACCTTCTTTTTATTTTTACCAGAAAGTACTAAGGTAGCGCTCATCGTAAAAAGTGTATGGGGTCTCTCATTACATCTGTTCTCAATATATATATATATATATATATATATATATATATATATATATATATATATATAATGTGTGTGAATTGAGAGGACTATTGCAGGCATAATATGAATCGGGGACACTTGCGTGGCATAACATTTTGGGCACTACCATGTGGCATAGCATTGTTTTGGGGGCACTACTATGTGGCATAGGGGAGCTGCCTATCAATACTAAACTATTGGGGGGCTGACTATACTAAACTCTAGTGAGGGGGGGCTGCACAGAGAACACTATAGGGAGGGGGTGATGGGACCTTTAATGCTGAGGTGGTTTGGGTCTATAATTGAATGTGGGTGCTGTTGATTTAATGCCAGGGATGGTTGGCATTTCTAAATGTACCCATTATTTTTTCCAAATAGGGCCCTCAACATTCCTGGATCCAGACAAGCCGCAACTAAAGAAACCAGCAGCCACAGGTGGTAATAGTGACAACAACAGGTAGGACAGTCTGTCAAATGTTCTGAGTCTAGTGCAGGCTTGGCTAACTTGTGGTACTCCAGGTGTTGTGAAACTACAAGTCCCAGCATATCCTTACAGCAATAAGCTGCTATATATTGGCAAAGCATGCTGGGGCTTGTAGTTTCACTACACTAAGGTGCTAGCTGTCTTTCGTGGACTGACCACTCCCCCTCTAGTGTCTGGTTCCGCCTCTATGATGGCTGACCACACCCCCTTTGGTGGGCCCCTAGTGTTGCATTCCCCGGTGGGCCCTTCATGCCCCAGTCCGACACTGCTTGTAGTTGAATATGGATGTGCAAATGCCGATTTATGTGGTTGTAGAAAAAAAAAACCGCACAATACATTTGTTTTGCGTGCCTTCATTAATCAGACTTCTTGTGTCACTGAAACTTTGCAGATCAGTGATAATTGATACGTAATAAATTTTGCCGCAATTTCATTAATTTCTATAAAGTTAATTGGCACTGAAATCCGTGGACGTGTCCTAAAACTATAAAACAATAAATGGGCTCTTTTGTAGAAGGTAAACAGTTCACTGTCCCAGGAAGCCATTTCACAGTGTACTTTTACTTTTTTATGATTGTAATAACCTATACCAATTTTTTTAAAAAAAACTTCAGTTAATGGGTGTTACCTGATGCAACACATTCCCAACAAAACTTTCAGTGGGGTTGGGGTGTTGGATTCTTTGAGGTTAGCAGGACATAATCAATTTTTGCTGGAGACTTAATAATACTGTTGCAGATGTTACTGCAGCTTAAACATTGATAATGGGATTCAGACTGTTATTAATATTGGAAATTAAGCAGCAATAGCAGAAGCATAAAATGTCTTATGTTGGCAGGTAAATGGTACTCCTGATACTTACCGCTGGGACTACTGCTGCAGTCATAATAATAATTGTTAACACAACTAAGTCACTTTCAGTTACTCGAAAGAAAGTTCTTAGTAACAGCAGTACCTACAAGCCTCCAGCAGGGGGCGCTCGCGCCTCAGTGTCTACGGTTCCGGAAGCAGTCCCCGACCTGCCGGCTCCCAGGGTGCACCGCGTTTCCGACATTTCGCCTCCCTGTCTCACCCCGTGTCCGCAGCTGCAGGGACGGATTAAACATGGCCGCCTCCAAGCCCGTGGAGCCGCAAGGCGGGCCCGGGATCCCCCACTGGAAGCTGGCCCTGGCCGTAGGGGCCCCGCTGCTCCTGGGAGCCGGAGCTGTCTATCTATGGAGCCGGCACAAGTCGACCAAGAGGGACAACCAGAGGAGAACACCGGAGGGGAGGGCCAGCCCGGTGCCGAGTGGGGGCAACTCCAAACCGGAGTCTAATCCGCCGCCGGAGATGGTGAGAGCCGGGATGAGGACTCATACAGGAGAGCTCAGTGTGGGGGTAGGAGGGCACATGGATAATGAAAGTAACCTGCACCGTGTGTAGGAGTAGGGGGTTGTATAGAGGTGGCAGGTGGTGGTATGAGGGGTTAGAGGTGGCAGGTGGTGGTATGGGGTTAGAGGTGGTGGTATGGGGTTAGAGGTGGCAGGTGGTGGTATGGGGTTAGAGGTGGCAGGTGGTGGTATGGGGTTAGAGGTGACATGTTGTGATATGGAGGGGGGAGGTGGCAGGTTGTAGTATGGGGTTAGAGGTGGCAGGTTGTGATATGGAGGGGGGAGGTGGCAGGTTGTGATATGGAGGGAGGAGGTGGCAGGTTGTAGTATGGGGGGTTGGTGGTGACATGTGTCACACTGGCCTGTTCATTGTGAGCATGAGATTAAAGCTATATTTCAGATTTCATAATATAGACAAACATGCAGTGATACTTAATCTAGATAATAAAAGAAAGTGATTTGAGGTGTCAGAACCCCGCTGGACGGGGCACACAACCTTAGATATAAATAGTGCTTTGCATTTTGTGTGTAAGGTAGGCAGAGCATCCTATACTGTTGCTGTTAGTATTTCCATAGTAACCATCAGGGGAGGGCTGGCAAATATTAGCCCTGGGGGCAAGACACAACTCGGCAGCCTATTGGGAACAATTTGAAGGGAAAAAAAATGCAGATGGTTCAGTGACCCTGCCCAAGGTATCAGATTATGGGACTGGTCTGGGAGGCACATGCTGCCCAGCCTGCCCCTGGTAACCATGTTACTTACTCTGGAAGTGTAAGAAAGCCTTTCTGTCTAGTATCGCTGTAGCCTCTCATGACTCTGCAAATTTAGGGTATTAATCTGTTGGATTCTTTAGGGAGGTGGGTGGTGGTAAAATAAAGCATCCACACATTGAAATGGATATCGCATCTAATGTATTTAGAGGATGGAACACTTCTTTCCATAAAGGTGTGAGGTAGGGACAATTTCACCATGTATGTAATACAGGAGGATGTTGACTATTGATCATCTTTTGATTAAGATCTGGTTTCCAAAGGGAATGATAGGGTTATTGGGACCCATGTAGTGTATGTATACATACATCTTATACATAAGACCTAGATAAGTGACTTGTCTCCTCCTGGTCTGAAGTCTAGTGTGCAAAGTATAGTTAGCTGTGTTTAGATCTACTAATTTGGAAAATGAAAATATTCAATTCGGGAGTAAGTAACACGTGTGGGGAATAAAATTTATAGTTATGTTCTTTAGGGTGTAGCGTCCGTTGATGAGTTTGGTCGGTGAGAAAGTAATTAAATGCTTTATCATTAGGGAGGGAGCACGCGTTCATTGAGCGTGATCTACAAAAAACAGTCTAGTATCGTTTTGAAACCCCCCAAGGATGACAGTCAACTGATATTGCCATTTGTTAAGGATTATATGAAACAATTTAGGTTGTATATATGCAAAAGAGGTTGAATGTTTAATTTTCGCTGTAGATTATGAGCGGGATTACCATTATACCATCTATTTCCAAACATATCATATGGAAATTAACTTGTCTATCGGATATGTAGTGGTTACTTATTGATGCACTTGTGTATGACTCAACATTTTCTTTTTCTTTTTTTTTGTGGGGCATAGCATTTATTGCATATCTGTGTTCTCAATATTTTGGTGCATGATTTTGTTTAGAATGTTTCCTGTAGGAACATAATGTTGTTTAAGGAGTTGAGGCCTTTAACTTTGTGGTATAAAATCTCAATTCCCTAATAGTCATTGTATAGTGGTTGTTGAGCTGCTGACAGAGGAGGGTAATATTATTGTAGAATATTTTGTTCTCTCTGTCTGGTATGTGCTATCAGCTCTATTTTGCATGCCATTGTGGGTATGTGGAATTGCGTTTAAGATGCTAAAAGGTAATGATGGGAAAGTGTTGGGTTTAAAGTTTGACAAGCATAGTAGGTCTTTATCGATTTGTGTTGGTGGAAAGGCCCCAGTTATATATTGCACCAGCAATGAAGTATTGGAAAGAAGAACAATTGAAAGAGAAATATATACATTAAATTGCAGAGAAACAAAAAAACATAAACCAACTTGGACCCAGCAAACAACTGGGTATTTTCGATAGAAACATGTACCCTGGTAATGAGTGCTTCCATCTCACCTGAACAAAGTGAAGGGGAAAGAGGAACTAGTCAGCTAACAATCCACTTTAACCACAACATGCTGGAATAAAAAAAACATAATAGTACATTTTTAAATTCTCGCTTTGTCTCAACTATTGTAATTGCAGTAACAGCCTGTTCAGAATTAAGATTAATATCTATACGAAGCATCATGGCAGATCTTGACCAAGGACATTTTTAAATGGAATGTATCTCTTGCATATGTCTGATAGAAACATACAACGATCACCCACAGCATTAAAACCACCTGCCTAATATTGTGTAGGTCTCCTTTGTGCCGCCAAAACAGCTCTGACCCCTCGAAGCATGGACTTTACAAGACCTCTGAAGGTGTTCTGTGGTTTCTGGTGCCAAGAAGTTAGCAGCAGATCCTTTAAGTCCTGTAAGTTGGGAGGTGGGGGCCTCCATGTTCTGGACTTGTTTTTCTAGCACATCCCAC
Organism: Mixophyes fleayi; assembly: GCF_038048845.1. Classification (NCBI taxonomy): domain Eukaryota; kingdom Metazoa; phylum Chordata; class Amphibia; order Anura; family Limnodynastidae; genus Mixophyes; species Mixophyes fleayi. The sequence continues at coordinate 336,643,910 of NC_134403.1, forward strand.
AATTGCTCGATCGGATTGAAATCTGGAGAATTTGGAGGCAAAGTCAATACTGTGAACTCTGTCATGTTTCTCAAACCATTCCTGAACAACCATTTTTACAGTGTGGTGTTGCTTATTTTCTGTATGAAATAGGCCACTGCCATTAGGGAATACCGTTGTCATGAAGGGGTGTACTTGGTGTGCAACAATGTTTATGCAACATGTCAGAGTCCCATCCACATAAATGCCAGGACCCAAGGTTTTGCCGCTAAACATTGCCCAGAGCATCAGACTGCCTCTGCCATCTTGCCTAACTCTCATAGTGAATCCTGGTGCCATCTCATCTGTAGGTAAATTACGCACATGCACTCGGCCTTCCACACGACATAAAAGAAAACGTGATTCATCAAACCAGGCTACCTCCTTCCATTGCTCCATAGTCCATTTCTGGTGCTCATGTGTCCATTGTAGGTGCTTTCGGCAGTGAACAGCGGTCAGCATAGGCACTCTCATTGGTCTGTAGGTACGCAGCTCCATACGTAGCAAGTAACACTGTATGTTCTGTCTATCATAGCCAGCATTAGCTCCTTCAGCAATTTGTGTTAGAGTAGCTCTTCTGTGGGATTGGACCAGACGGGCTAGTCTTTGCTCCCCACGGGCAACAGTGAGCCTTGGGTGCCCATGGCCCTGTCACCGGTTGTGTTTTCTTGGACCACTTTTGTTACTTACTAATCACTGCATAGAGAGAACACCCCATGAG